>NW_026869584.1:0-6346 GCF_023558535.2 Drosophila nasuta | reverse complement strand
AATTTCACCAAAAACGTACCACAAATTTTTTCACGAAAGATTTTTTGTATTTCACAAATTGTAATTCACAATACATAACTGTTTACTTAGTGATAGACCTTAAATATCATTAAATTGACTTTATTTTTTGAATTAGAATACTTCAAGAATACTGAAACATATTTTTAAAAAATTTTAGACTTCGTTGGTAATTTGTTATTCGCCCATACTTAAAGACTATGGTGTGGACCCTCTAAATAAAAAAAAATTGGCGGAAAATTTGTGATTTTTTCTGTCAATTTTATATTCAAATATTAAATCAAACAAAAGAGCTTGAATATAAAATTAAATCGTCAAGGTATGTAATTTTAATTATTGGCATTGAATTTTTAGTACATGTGATATATTGTCCAATCGTGCAATGTGTTGTTGGTACGTTTTTAGGTCCCTGGTAACAAATGTATTTGTGTTTCTGTGGAGTATAACTAGTGCGTCTAGGCCGGTCGAGGCAATATTAAAGCTGAATTTTATTAACCAAACTGTTAACAATCAAATAGTGATTATTTTTGATTTTGCCCGTTTGTGCCCGATTTACGGCAACACTCAATGTTGCAGTTGTATTTACGTCTTGTTTTTCAACGTTGCTTGATTTTTGGAGCAAAAACAACCGCCAACAAACAATTTTAATTGCTACATAATGTGAGTTTGCGGTATGCCCATCAAAAGTTAAAGTAGGTACTTGATGTACTTATACGTTAATACTTATAAGTGGTATCCAATGTCTCAAATTCTGCATAAAGTACTGGTACACTGGCACCAAATTATGGAAACCTCAGTACTTCTCCTAGGGGCTCTCCGTGAAAATGCGTCAGAAGAGCGCAAAAAATTGTACAAACTCGATATGTTTTCTCATGCAAGGAAAAACAGCCGCCTGAATACTATATCAGATGTGTTTAATAGAGCATTGGATTCCTCTGACCCACTGCTTTCAACTATAAATCTAAAGGAACGCCAAAGATTAAAATATTAAAAAGCCTACCAAGAGATGTTATAGCTCTTTTGGAATCTCCTGAGCCTCCAATAACATGGGCATGTGTAGTCAATAATGATAATCAGGTAGAAGAAGGCGGAGATAATAAACTCGAAATTTTCGGGCAAAGTTCCGTGGAGTTGGAGGAAGAGCTTTGTGAAGCATAAATTATTAACTGGACACCAAGGTATGGAGTCACAAAACATAATATTGGCCTCTAATTAATTTTTGATTTAATTTTGCATGGATCCAAATCAAATTTTAAATGCGAATTTGCTAAAAATATATTAATTTAATAAATTTAGTTTAATTTTATTAAATATATTATATTAAAATATTTTAAAACAAATTTTTAGAAAAAAAATCGAAAATTATAACCTCATGGTAAGGTGGGCGGGAAGGAAGGCATGGTCCAATTGAAAAAAGAAAAAATCCGATCTTTATTTTTTAGGTATATGTACAAAGTTTCATGTTTCTATCTTCAAAAATGTTAAAAATGCCGCAATTCGGGACTTTTTGCCCATAGTGGATTGGCGCATATATATTTTCTGAATTGACAAATCGACTGTACTCGTATGCGATATTTTCCAGTGTAAGTCATGGTTCAATTTCTAACTGATACAAAATTTGTGTCTGGTGGAACAGAGGCATTTGTTAAAATAATATGTGTGAACATAAAATTTTATGAAAAATTTAAATTCTAGACTAGGCATATTGAAAATGTACCAAAATGAAAAAAAGTGATCCAATGTACCAACGCATAAAAAATGTACCAGATTTGGTACATTTGTACCAAAAAGTGGCAACCGTGCTCATACATACAAAGATGAGTACAGTTTCAAGTGCCGGCCAGTGGTGCCAGTTTAGCAATTTAGTTGCTAGATCTAGCAACTTTTCAAAATATTTGCAACTTTTTTTTTGAAAATGCTATTAGCTACAAATTTAGCAACTTATTATTTTTTTTTTAGCAATTTTAGCTATTTTAGCAATTTTTCATTTATACTTTACTTAAAGGTTTTATATTTTGTATTCCCTTTTTGCCATTCACTGCAAAAATTGGGGTTAATAGTTCACAATGAAATCGGAACTTGTATTGAACTCAATGGTTCGATTATATGAGCTACTTGAGTTCACTGATATCTTGAGTTAAAAGAATTTCAAAAGTTCTCGGAAACAAGTGTTTTCTTATTATTTTTGAAATCAAAGAAAAATGCCAAAAATATATAAGCAACATTTTCGCGATGCTTGGCTTAAAGACGAGGAGTTAAAGCAGTAGATTAAAAAGGATTGCACGGATTCAACAAAAGCGTTTTGATCATACTGCAAATGCACAATAGGCGCAAAACTTTTTGCAAATCTTCGCCACCGTGCCGCCTCAAAGAAGCACGTGACTGCGATAGGAGCACTGACGCAAAAAAATAAGTTGCCTTTTGTTAAAAAGACAACTAAAACGGAGGAGCAGGAAGCGGCAATATGTCTTCACATTGCTAAACATTCGGCGATAGCGACATGTGACCATTTGTCCAAGCTATGTGTGCAGCAGTTTTCAGCTTGCCAAGGTGCCGCAAACATAAAACTGGGCAGAACCAAGTGCACTTACATAATAAAAAATGTCCTTGCGGTGCATTTCATGGAGGACTTACATAAAGACATTGGAAACGCTGCATTTAGCCTTTTATTGGATGAGTCCACTGACATTGGTGTAACAAAAATTCTTGGTAAGTTTTTGATATTATATTTTGATATTATTTTATGTTGATATTTTCGTTTATGTACCTGTATATGTAAATTTTCTTAAATCTTTAGGAGTCGCTATTAGCTATTTTAGCAAATCCAAAGGGGATGTAGTGTCGACATTCTTAGGACTCGAACAAGTTGAGACAGCAGATGCAGTTTCGATAGCAGATACCATAAAGAAGTTGCTGTTAAGCAAAAATTGAAACATTGGCAATATGATTGGTATCGGCACAGTTAACGCTAGAAAATCTGTACCGCCTCTCAAGCTCATAAAATGCGTATGCCACTCAATTCAACTGGCAGTAACAAAGGCTTGACCGAAGGTATTGCCGGACTGCTTAGAATTTCTTGTGCATGAGACTTACTCATGGTTTTGTAAAAGCTCAAGTCGCCAGTTACAATACAAAAAACTGTATCAATGTTTAAATGATGAGCAGGTATATGTACATATGAACACATGTATTAACAAAAATAATCAGAATTGTGATCGTCTGCTATTAATTTACTAACGATATATATATGTGATGAAGCTTTCTTTTTTGATGTGTACCAGCTACATGTTATTTGCAAAAATTTTCTGTATAAAATTTAATCAACTGTTTATTTATTATTATTTAGAATCCTTTGAAAATACCAAGAGTGTGTGACACAAGATGGCTGTCCATTGAGAATGCAGTTTCCCGAATCGCGGACCAGTGGACAGAACTAAAACTCCACTTTGAGTCAGCAGCCACTTCTGAGAAGTGTCATAAGGCACATATCCTCAACGGGCTCTATAAAGATGTTGATAAATTACCTTTATTTATTATTTTTGAGGCCTATATTAAAGGAGATGCAAGCCCCTAATAAAAACTTTCAAAGTAGAAATGGCAATCCAACCCAACTATATTCGGATGTCATAATGGCCATCAACTCTTTGAAAGTGAAAATTATACCACCTGATTGCGAAATCAATATTTTAAAGGATGACTTTAAAGACAAAGCAGATGCGAACATATATTTAGGGTATGCCTTTGAAAAAAAGATTAAAGAACTTAATTTTCAATCACATGAGATGGAAATTAGAACAATTTGTATGGACTTTATAATTGAGTTAATAATTTAACTTCGAGAAAGGTAGTATTATGACTTTGATCTCAGTATTTAAAAATCAACATTTTTATTTTTAGATTTTAGAACATTAAAACAATGCAACACGTCAATTTGTTTTCAGTTCAAAATATGCTAAGACCCTCTAAATCTGAAGATATTCTCGATGTCTTAGAATATTTTGAATGTCAAGACATTGACAACATTAAAATCCAAATGGATAAAATTAATTTTATTAAATGGGAGTGTGTGGATGACAACATCAAATTTTGGACTGAAGTCCTGAATAATAAGGACGCTGGGAACCAAAATCCTTTCAATGAATTAGCAGATTTTGCGCTCAAAATCGTTTCCCTCCCATCGTCGAACGCTGAAGTTGAGCGAATATTCTCCCAATGACATTAAATGCGATATTACATATAAGGTTAGTTTTGAATTTGAATAATTTTAAAATAAATTAAATATTAACTTGATATATGTATTTAAACAGGTATGGACTACATAGGCATGACAAATGTTGCCAAAACTATGTACTTCCCTACGAGTACTTAGTTAAAATTTCAGCAAACGAGAAGTACACGGATAATAACGAAGCAGATGAATTGGACGAAATTCGAACTATTTTGTAATGTTAAGAAAAAAAGATATAAAATTCTATTTATTTTAATTTTTTATTTTTAATTTTAATATTTTATTTTCAAATTAATTAAAAATGTGCATACTGTTTGAAAAAGAACATTTACAAGATTTAGCAATTTTTTTTGGCAATTTTTTAATATTTTTTTTAGCAATTTCTAGCAACTTTTTTTTCTCAAATCTAGCAACTTTTATTCCGGAGAATCTGGCAGCACTGGTGCCGGCACGCTGCATAGAAAATGCGCAAGATATTTCTAGGTTAAACACAAAGTTGTACGGGATGCAGCAAATATCCGATGCACAAAAACACTTAGTTGGTTTTTATTTTCTGTACACACTTTTGCAAATCTCTTTGTCAAAGCCGGTATGTTCTGACAAAGCAAGCCTTATCAGGTTATGTGTCTTTTGCACAAGATGTATGGGATTGGATACAAGCACAAATTCCCTCAATACTGAATAGACAAGAGAGCTTTAGAGCTTTTATGCTTGTAATCTCTGACCATGATATAATCCATGATACAATTATAGAAGGTAGTCCCGTCCAAGATACAATTATACAAGGAAGTCTCGTCGGCAAAAGATGTCCGTTAACTATACCATACATGTGCGAGTGCGAGTGAGACGACTCCGCCTAGTGAGTGCGAAAGAATCGACAGTCGTGCTTATTGATTAACCCTTAAATGGTGCATAGGGTTCAATTGTTCCATTATATTAAAAAGAGTTGAAGTGATTTTTATAATTTAATTCCTATATAAATATTTTTTTTTGATTTAAAATAGCTTAAAACAATATTGGGAAATACAATTTTCAGCTGTTTGATTTAATAATAATAATATAATTGCAATCTGACATTTTTGCTTTGCACAAAGGTTAATATGTATGTATGGTATTGTTAACAGACAGCTTTTGCCGACGGGACTACCTTGTGTTATTGTATCATGTCTCTGACTGTTAAATTCATAATACAATTGTATTATGGTTAAATGTAGGCGAAAAGAGAGAGAGTACAAGAACTTCGACTACAGAACTCATCTGCAGCATTAGCAGGGCTAACCGAGCTAACAGCGCATGTGCAGTGTTAACCGTACCAGGTGAGTGAACAGCACATATGAATTTTTAGGGGATAGAAGAAAAAACGAATTAGCAGGGCCATAACTTATGTAAAAAAGAGAGCGAAAGCACAGGCTCACTCTCTTAGAAAACAAAACTCAGTAGTGCGCAAACTATTTTCCGCAAGTGACAAAATAAAAATAAATCCAGACAACTCACCCTCACGAGCAAAGTGTACTCAGCAGGTATGTACAAGCCTAGCGCTGATTCTTTTCTCACATTTCTTCTCTCCCTGCTCGTTGCCCACCTAGAGCCTATGCGATTACGCATAGCGAAATAATTTATTGCTTCGTGACCCCGTGTGACTAATATAACCACACGCAAAGTAGTGTAGTAAGTGTGTGTGGTAAAACATACGCCTGCGCAACGCATTGTTCAAACAGTAAATATGCCTTGCACCTTGCTCTTTCGTGTTGAAAAATCACAAGTTTTTATGATTATTAATTTCCGCTTTATTCGCGAACACAAAGAATAGACCTAATTGTTGTTGGTACAACGAAAACGAAACGAAAAGATAACGTAGAGAGTGATGACGCGCTGATGAGCTCTTGATTTCAACTGTCTTTATAATTCTATGCTAAGTTGCATTAAGCCTAACTTAACTAGAGCGGCAAAGCGAGGCGAATTCGCTCAGAGAGCAACAAACGAAAGCTTTATTGCGCTCTCGCTTCGCCCTAATTCTAACAACTTCATGCTCTTAACTAATATCAATCAAATGCGCCAACACGTGTAAAGCACAATTTCTTTCCGTTAGCTGTAGCAGCG
>NW_026869583.1:0-7335 GCF_023558535.2 Drosophila nasuta | reverse complement strand
GATATCGGAAGAGTTTTCTTTTCTGTTTTATAGCCATACTACCATGAAGTCTTTCGCAGAGAGATATGGTAGATGGGCTAGAAGACATGACATATACTGTTGTGTCGATATTTTCTCCTCGGACCTTGAAAATTTATGGTAGGGGACACGCAAACTTCTCAACAGGCCGTACCAATATCCGCAGCTGGTCTCCAAGGTGAAGAGTCTCTAGTCGATAGAATAATGTAGGTAAGGGAAGTCGGCAAATTAGATCCGTAACTTCGGGATAAGGATTGGCTCTGAAGATTGAGATAGTCGGGCTTGATTGGGAAACAATAACGTGGTTTTATGTGCTCGTTCTGGGTAAATAGAGTTTCTATCATTTATGGTAGTTTCTTGTTCCCCGGATAGTTTAGTTACGTAGCCAATTGTGGAACTTTCTTGCTAAAATTTTTAAGAATACTAGTTGGGCAACCAGCTAGTTCTTTTAAATTATAACGATTATCAATTAACAATCAATTCAGAACTGGCACGGACTTGGGGAATCCGACTGTCTAATTAAAACAAAGCATTGTGATGGCCCTAGCGGGTGTTGACACAATGTGATTTCTGCCCAGTGCTCTGAATGTCAAAGTGAAGAAATTCAAGTAAGCGCGGGTCAACGGCGGGAGTAACTATGACTCTCTCTCTGTGTCTCACGCAACTGACGTGACACCCTATCCGCGTATGGTACACAACGGGTTTTGTTGACTACGTACGTAGCTTGTACTTGGGAGGTGGCACTAGTCTCAATGGTAAAGGCTGGAGATCAGAGGAATTCGTCCCTGCTAGAGGTGTGAAGCAGGGTGACCCTTTGTCTCCACATATGTTCAATTTGGTCATCGACCGGTTGCTCAGGTCTCTACCGGACGAGATTGGTGTCAGTGTCGGAAATGCCAAAACAAACGCTGCAGCGTTCGCGAACGATCTGGTGTTGTTTGCTTCTACACCGAAGGGGCCTTCAGGCATTATTGGATACCACGGTCTCCTTTTTGGCGTCCGTTGGGCTGACCCTAAACGCTAATAAGTGTTTTACTGTTAGTGTCAAGGGGCAACCGAAGCAGAAGTGTACTGTGATCGAATCACGGAGCTTCTGTGTAGGTTCGCGCACGTGTCCAAGCTTGAAGCGTTCGGAGGAGTGGAGGTATCTCGGCATTCAGTTCACTGCGGACGGGAGGGCCCGCTACAATCCGACTGAGGACATTGGTCCCAGATTGGATATCATATCGCGGTCCCCCCTGAAGCCACAGCAGAAGTTATTCGCCCTCAGAACTGTCCTCATTCCACAGCTATATCACAAGCTAACCCTTGGTAGTGTGGCAATAGGCGTTTTGAAAGTGTGACGAACTGGTACGGTCGGTCGTAAGGGAAATGGTTAGATCTTCCTATGGATGTGTCAGTAGCATTCTTCCATGCCCCACACAGAGTGGGGGTCTCAGTGTTCCCTCAGTTCGAAGGACAGCTCAATGCTGCGCATACAGAGGCTAACGAACATAAAATGGCCCCACCTCGAGCAATCCGAGACGGCCAGTTCGTTCCTTAGTGCGGAAATTCGGAGGGCCCGAGATAGGTGCAAGGCATCGGGAGACGCGGCTCTGGATACACGCCTTTTGATCGATTCGTACTGGGCGGATAGGTTGCACTCCTCTGTTGATGGTAGCGGTCTCCGTGAAGCAGGGGCGTTATGCTCCGCAACACGGGTGGGTTGTCACCCACGCGTTTGTTAACTGGAAAAGCTTGGCTGAATGGGATCAAACTGCGGATAAATGCCCTACCCACGGTCTCGTACCACGGGGAAGGCACAGTGGAGAACCAGTGTCGTGCAGGATGTAGATGCCCCGAATCACTAAACCACATTCTAGCAGAAGTGTCATCTGTACGCATGGGAGGCGGGTGGCTAGACACAACAGTGTAGCTAATTATCTCAAGCGGGGACTTGAGACGAGCTACTCTGTCGATTGCTGAACCAAGTCTGCAGGGGAGAGATGATGCTGATATGAGCCGGACCTGGTGGGTTTCCGACCAGATCACACTATAGTGATCGACGCTAGTTGTGACTGACGGACTTGATCTTGACCAAGCGGATCAGAGTAAGGTTGAGATCTACGATTGCCAGGACGTACGAACGGCTCTGGTTCGGGATTATCGGGCACATGAGGACATTAAAATCGTTTCTGCTACGCTAAACTGGAGGGGCATCTGAGCTAACTGGAGGGCGGAGCTACGGTCGGTAAAACGACTGATAGCCCTGAGGACCTCGTTAACGCTGGTGATAGCAATATTATCAGTACCAGGGTGGTAGATGGCGGAGTCTGCGGCTTTAAAGACGTTCATGTTCCATACTGGATATCGCCAAGGAGTGGGTTAGCACCGAGGTTTACTTTCCTCATTGAAAGTCAACTACACTGGCCAACATCTATTGTGTACAAAGTAAAGGGAAAATAGTCATATGACGTGCCATCCATATATGGCATTGTTGTGTGGGCAAATTCATTTCCTACAAATAGCCAAATGCCTCGTCATCTAATTAGTGGCGCGCATGAATGGATTAACGAGATTCCTACTGTCCCTATCTATCTCCGTGGGTCAGTACAAGAAGCTTATTCTGTCGGCAAAGGAGGACAACTGGCGTCGCTTCGTTGGAGATAATCGGGATGATCCCTGGGGGGTACATGTCTACAGGATTTGCCGACGTCACAAACGGAATTCCGAGCTGGGCTGCCTACGGGTAAATGGCGAGCCAGTCGTAACATGGCACGACTGTGCGAAAGTGCTCCTCCGTAACTTTTCCCGTTGCGGAGTCGAATGCACCGATTGCCATCCCAGATGTGCTTCCGCCCACACTCGACGAGTACGAAGTGAGTGCTTGTGTCGCCAGGCTACGGAGCAGACGCTCGCCTGGCATGGACGGTATCACTGGAGTGATCTGTAAAGAGGTTTGGCGTGCTATTCCGCAGCATCTTACAGCGTTGTATTCCCGCTGTTTAGCCGAAGGACATTTCCTTCTGAGTGGAAACGCCCGCGCGTTGTGCCACTTCTCAAGGGGCCCGATAAGGACAGGAGCGATCCTGGCTCTTATCGTGGTATATGTCTGCTACCAGTCTTTGGTAAGGTGCTCGAGGGTATCATGGTCAGCCGAATGAAGGACATGCTCCCAGAGGGCTGCAGATGGCAATTTGGATTTCAACCTGGACGCTGTGTGGAGGATGCCTGGAGACACGTGAAGAGTACTGTCGACGCCAGCCCGGCAGAGATATGTACTCGGAATCTTCGTGGATTTCAAAGGAGCATTTGACCACGTGGAGTGGGATGCTGTGCTACGCCGGCTGATCGACTCAGGCTGCCGAGAGCCAGCTTGTGGCGAAGCTTCTTCTCTGGCAGGAGTGCGTGCATCGTCAGCAGATACGAGGAAGCATCTGTGCTGGTGACCAGAGGTTGCCCACAGGGCTCCATCAGTGGTCCATTCATTTGGAACCTCATGATGGATGTGCTTCTTCGGCGCTTGGAGCCTTTGTGCAAACTGAGCGCGTATGCAGACGACTTGCTACTTCTCGTTGAGGGAAACTCCCGAAACGATCTGGAGTCGAAAGGAGCGGAGTACATGTCCATCGTAGGAGCTTGGGGAACAGAGGTAGGCGTGTCCGTCTCCACCAGTAAGACGGCTGTCATGTTGCTGAAAGGCCAATTATCGGCTAATAGGCATCCGGGGGTACGGTTTGCTGGAGCAAGCCTGCCCTACGTTGACAAATACCGGTATCTGGGCATCACGGTCGGCGAGCGGTTGAATTTCAACCCGCATATCGCGTCTTTACGTGATCGGCTTAGCGGAGTCGTTGGTGTTTTGGCACGCGTACTACGGGTCGACTGGGGATCAGTCCCGTGCCAAGCGGACCATTTACACTGGACTCATGGTGCCTTGTGCGCTATTTGGTGCCTCAGTATGGTATGCCACGGCGATGAGACGAGTAAGGGCCAGGATGCACCTACTGTCCTGCCAAAGGCGCATCCTTCTTGGATTCCTACCGGTGTGCCGTACGGTGTCCACTGTGGCGCTGCAAGTTCTTGCTGGTGTTCCCCGTTTGATCTGGCTGCCAAGAAATTGGCAATCGGTTTCAAACTCAAGCGCGATCACCCGCTGGAGGAGAGCGACTGGCTGTTTGGTCAAGATCTGTCGGGTCTTGATCACAAGCAGAAAGATAGCGATGCTGGACGACCGTGTGCTGCAGGGTGGCAAAGCAGATGGGATAATGGTGATGAACCCGGCCGGGTGACTCATCTTTTTATCCCGGATGCTGGGTTCGTCTTCAGCAGGCGAGACTTCGGTTTCAGCCTACGTGCTGGATTCCTGCTGACAGGCCATGGATCGCTGAATGCATTTCTACATGAGAGACGTCTAAGCGGAACGCCTGCATGTCTATGCGGTGCGGATAGCGAAGATGCGCTGCACGTTCTGTGTGTATGCCCCATATATGCAGATTTGCGTCACCTCGATGGACTTGGGATCGAATACCTGCATGGCGTCTGGAGGGTTTCTGGAGCGGTGGCGACACAGGAAGGATGCAGCTATTGCAAACATTTGCCGATGCCGTGTTCACAAGGCGTCGGCAATTGTTATACCAGGAGGCGACGAATGGGCCGGCAGTCCCGAGCTGAATGGCTAAAACTGCATCACCCGTGTGGTTGGCGGGTCTTAGAATTCCTCCACAGCTTATCCCTGCTTGTCGTATGAGGCGACTAAACGGATAATTTCTTTTTGGGCTGTCAGTCCCGAGCTGAAAAGCTAAAACTGGCCTCACCCGTGTGGATGACGGGTCTTAGAATTTCACCACAGTGGACCTCCACTTATCGTACGAAGCGATTCTCGAGGTGCGTCACCAACGCTAACTGTTTGGAGTTAAATTGGTAGTACCCTTGTGGTACGAAACCTGACCGGAGGTCTTCTGGTACCACGGGAGCCAGGTGCCCGCGGACTTTTGTCCGTCCTGGCACGGGTTGTGGCCCTTCGGGAGCATCGTGGTGGCTGTGGTTTATATCCAAATGCGGAGAGAGCGGAGTGCTCGACGTGGAGTTGCGTAATACAACCGGTTGCCGTGAACCACAGATCGGCAGAGGTTTTAGGTGGGCCTCGCTCCCCACACAGGAGGAAGTGTCCAGTCCAAACAACTGGCTCTTCAAATGTGTACCTGCGGTGAATTCCAAGGGGGCGCTGATCATGCTTAAATTGATCCCTGTGCTCGGGCACCGTGTGATAAGTCACTTGTGACAGGTGCACACGTAAAACACCGGAATTTATGTCCCTATCTACTATCTAGCGAAACCACAGCCAAGGGAACGGGCTTGGAATAATTAGCGGGGAAAGACCCTTTTGAGCTTGACTCTAATCTGGCAGTGTAAGGAGACATAAGAGGTGTAGAATAAGTGGGAGATATTAAATTTCGGTTTAGTATCGACAATGAAATACCACTACTCTTATTGTTTCCTTACTTACTTGATTAAATGGAACGTGTATCATTTCCTAGCCATTATACGGATATATTTATTATATCTTATGGTATTGGGTTTTGATGCAAGCTTCTTGATCAAAGTATCACGAGTTTGTTATATAATCGCAAACAAATTCATTAATGAGAGAGTGCATTTATGTGTTCTTAAATTAAAAATTTGGTATAACTCCAATTACTCAGGTATGATCCAATTCAAGGACATTGCCAGGTAGGGAGTTTGACTGGGGCGGTACATCTCTCAAATAATAACGGAGGTGTCCCAAGGCCAGCTCAGTGCGGACAGAAACCACACATAGAGCAAAAGGGCAAATGCTGACTTGATCTCGGTGTTCAGTACACACAGGGACAGCAAAAGCTCGGCCTATCGATCCTTTTGGTTTAAAGAGTTTTTAACAAGAGGTGTCAGAAAAGTTACCATAGGGATAACTGGCTTGTGGCGGCCAAGCGTTCATAGCGACGTCGCTTTTTGATCCTTCGATGTCGGCTCTTCCTATCATTGTGAAGCAAAATTCACCAAGCGTTGGATTGTTCACCCATGCAAGGGAACGTGAGCTGGGTTTAGACCGTCGTGAGACAGGTTAGTTTTACCCTACTAATGACAAAACGTTGTTGCGACAGCATTCCTGCGTAGTACGAGAGGAACCGCAGGTACGGACCAATGGCACAATACTTGTTCGAGCGAACAGTGGTATGACGCTACGTCCGTTGGATTATGCCTGAACGCCTCTAAGGTCGTATCCGTGCTGGACTGCAATGATAAATAAGGGGCAATTTGCATTGTATGGCTTCTAAACCATTAAAAGTTTATTATTCATTTAATAGACGACGATGGATGTGATGCCAATGTTACATATAACATAGTAAATTGGGAGGATCTTCGATCACCTGGTGCCGCGCTAGTTATATATTAAAACATTATTTAATACAATGACAAAGCCTTGAATCAATTGTAAACGACTTTTATAACAGGCAAGGTGTTGTAAGTGGTTGAGCAGCTGCCATACTGCGATCCACTGAAGCTTATCCTTTGCTTGACGATTCGATAAAATATATATGTTTAAGGCATATATAAAAATATTATATTATATATATATTTATATATATAAATATGCAAAATTGTATGCATAATTATTAATTATGTGTTATACAATTACGCATATAAGAAGAAAATTTATATAATATATAAATATATTATATATATATAAATAAATAATATATCTATGTGTACAAAATATACTTGTGTATTTTAAATATGCATTTATTTAGTATGCGTTAGTTATATATATTATTTATTTGGTAGCAAAAGGAACGCCATTATATTAGTGGCGAAAATTAATAATATGCATAGTAGCATATATATCTATGTGTACAAAATACTTGCATATTTTATATATGCATTTATTTATTATGCGTTGGTTATATATATTTATTTGGTAGCAAAAGGAACGCCATTATATTAGTGGCGAAAATTAAGAATATGCATAGTATATCTATGTGTACAAAAATACTTGCGTATTTTATATATGCATTTATTTATAATGCGTTGGTTATATATATTTATTTGGTAGCAAAAGGAACGTCATCATATTAGTGGCGAAAATTAAGAATATGCAAAAGGTATAACTATGTGTACAAAATACTTGCGTATTTTAAATATGCATTTATTTAGTATGCGTTAGTTATTTATATTTATTTGTTAGCAAAAGGAACGCCATTATATTAGTGGCGAAAATTAATAATATGCATAAATAAGTATATCTATGTATACAAAATACTTACGCATATTTTATATATACATTTATTTATTATGCGT
>NW_026869582.1:0-6969 GCF_023558535.2 Drosophila nasuta | reverse complement strand
AAATTGGAAAAAGTGTATGTAAAATTGGGAAAATTTTAGAAATTGAAAAATATATAAAGATCGGGAGAATTTGAAAATTGGAAAAATGTGAAAATCGGGAAAATTTTGAAAATTGGAAAAAGTGTAAAAGTGGAAAATTTGTGTAAGTTGGAAAAAATTTAAAAATCGAGAAAATTTTGAAAATTGAAAAATGTAAAATCGGAAAAATTTTGAAATTAAAAAATTTTAAAATTGGAAAAATTAAAAAATTGAAAAATGTAAAATCGCAAAAATTTTAGAAATAAAAAAAAATGCGAAGATTGGGAAAATTTGAAATTGGAAAAATGTAAAAAATCGGGAAAATTTTGGAAATTAATAAAATTTAAAAATCGGGAAAATTTGGAAAATGGGAAAAATTTTAAAAGTAGGGGAAATTTGGAAATTGGAAAAATGTAAAATCGGAAAAATTTTTTAAATTGGAAAAAAATGTAAAAATCAGGAAAATTTGAAAATTGGAAAAATGTAAAATAGGAAAAATTTAAAAATTGAAAAAATATAAAAATCGGAAAAATTTTGAAATGGAAAATATGTAAAAATTGGAAAAATTTGGATATTGGAAAAATTTAAAAATCGGTAAAATTTTGAAAATTGAAAAAAAAATGTAAAATCGGAAACTTTTAGAAATAGAAAAATCTAAAAATTAGGAAAATTTGGAAATTGGAAAAAAAAATGTAAAATCGGGAAAATTAAAAAAAAATGTAAAAAATCTAAAAAATTTTGAAAATTGGAAAAACGTAAAATCTGGAGAATTGGAAAACTGTAAAATCGGAAAAATTTTGAAAATTTGAAAAATTTAAAATCGGGAAAATTTTGGAAATCAAAAATGTAAAAACCCTGAAAATTTGGAAATTGAAAAACATGTAAAATCGGGAAAATTTTAAAATTGAAAAATGTAAAAATCGGAAAAATTTTGAAATTTGAAAAATTTTAAAATCGGGAAAATTTTGAAATTGAAAAAATGTAAAAATCGGGAAAATTTTGAAAATTGAAAAAAATGTAAAATCGGGAAAATTTGAAATTGAAAAAAATTTAAAAATCTGGAAAATTTTGAAAATTGATAAAACGTAAAAATCGGAAAAATTGGAAAAGAGGTAAATATCGGGAAAATTTTGGAAATTGGAAAAATGTAAAAAAATTGGAAATTGGAAAAAATGTAAAATCAGAATAACCCTCAAAGCCCCAATTATAGAAATGTTAAAAAACTATGTTAGAGAATATTTTTAGGGTAAATGATAGCTTTAATTTCAAATATGACCTCAAGAAGTGTGTACTAATCTTAGTTTACCTGTAAATCGAACAAAGGTAAATAAGCGCCTCAAGGCACTCTTGGGGCTTTAAGTCAATTTTTTCATATATGATTTTATTCTTATTTTTGATTATGGTACTCAAAGAAACAATTTTTATTTGCCGTACAGCATAAGTGCAAATTACATTTTGTGCACATACATTGTGTTTGGGATTTCTTTTGCAGTGCTTGCACCATCTTTTGCCACTGTCTCGACTCATCCAAACAGGAAAATGGTTGACTTGATCAAATCGTACATCCGAAACTGGATGCTTTGACTTTTCACCAACTGTGAGCGATGGCTTTGAAGATCTCGGCGTGGTTGGGGATTGCATTGTCCAACCTGGTTGTGCAGTTCGCTGGGATGATGGTGACGGAAATTTCCGATCATAATCACGGAATGTGCGACCGCGCTTACGCTTGCTTTGATATGCCACTAAACCAGCAGCAATTGATTCCCGAAACCCGGAAGCTCCAACAATTTGTCTGTGCTCTTGTTTTCCTTTTAATGCGCCTGTATAAAACATACGCATTTGGCGCTGCCATATCAACCAAATGGTAAAAATTCGTGTCATTGCATCTTGTGTTTTTGCTCGAATATGATAACGACCCATAAGTCCATCCATGAGGTCAACACCGCCCATGTGGGCATTATATTCCCGAATAATTTGTGGACAATCAACCTCAATGCGTTTTTAGATTTCTTGTCATAACGAGCTATCTTTGCTATTCCTTCATTTGCATTTAATTTCAAAAATGTAGCAAACGGCTTTATTGTCTTTCCATAATACATTTGTTATATCGATGCCATATGACGAACCGACATACTCAGTCGAAAAACCTCTCGGCTGTTTCCTTATCGTAATGTCATTCGGAAGCTTGCAATTTGAATGCGATTAACACGCACTGTTCCTAGGCTATATATATCCCTTTAGCACGCAGATAAACCATCAATGGTATAGAAGTATAAAAGTTGTCAAAATAAATTATGTAGTTTTGAAACTTTCTACCGTTTTGTCAGGCGTACAACAATGTTTGCCGAAGCTCCAAGATCTGGATGAGCAGGCAAGATAACGTTATCACCTGCACCACTATAAATTTCAAACCGGTAGGCATAACCAAATGAGTCGCACAACACAAACAGCTTAATACCCCACTTATGAGGCTTATTGGGCAGTGAATCGACAGTGGGACAGTGAATTGTATCCTGGCTCACCTTTCTGGATTCGCTTGCTCTCATCCCGCAGTGAGAAGCATTTTTGATTTCTTCAAACTTGTTTCGCGACATGGTGTGTTTTACAGGTCCAAATGCATTTTACCCCAAGTAGCTTTTATATTCGGGTATCGATAAATTGACATGTAAATTAAAAATTCCAATGTAGTGATGGACATCGTCAATGCTGAATTTGAATTGATTGGTTATGTTTTGCGTTAGTGCTGACCGAATGGTTTCTTCAACAATCATATTCATAATCTGTGAATCGAAGAAGTAACAGAAAATCTGTAAAGGTGTTGCAAGTTCCTTTATACAATTTGGGAGTGAAGAATCTCCCCGAAAAGCTATGTCGTTGACATGTAACTGCATCGACTGCTGCCTCCATGTCACCATAGTTGGCACCTTGTTTATAAATTCAACACCTGTTCATAAAATAATTACTTATTTAAGTAAGTATAACTTAGATTTCTTACCGGCACAATTAAAACCACCAGAAGAATGCTCAGATGTACACACTGAATATTCAATTGTCGGCAGTGGTGAACGAGGTCTCTTTACAGGATTTTGGGAATTTTCCAGCTGCTGTACGTTTTGTCATTATCACCGCTATTGTCTATAAATGAAATAATTTCGGCGTCCTCTAATGCCGCGTTAAGTGCTTCTACTAAATCCAAGCTGTCTTCATCGTCATCACTAGAGTTACCCAAGAGTTCCTCGTCCGTTTCAACATCATTGAACAAATCCAGCAACTGTTCACCGGTCAACTCGGGATAATTTAAACCGTCTACGCATTCGACCTGCCATTTCGGTTTGTCTTCAATGAGAAACCATTTAGTAAACAGAAACAAACACAAAAATTGCATGCAGTTGTGAAATAAGCGGTGTTTGTAAAAGGTCGCGTGGTGTCCAACAGTGCGCCTCGCTGCACTTATCACAATTTCACCGCTGCCACGCATTATTTGTATAAAGTTGCATATATACAACTTGATTTTTATAATATAATATCTTACCTTCAAGAACAAAAATTTTAATTGGCTGATTTTGAAGTTATTTCACTTTTATTAATTAACACAAACACACTACGCATCACAGCAATTTTTGCGCGCGAATGCATGATGCATGTAAACAACACGGAAAAAGTCCCTTTAAAGCTTCGGAGAGCTTTCAAAGCTTCCACTCATAAGCTCACATTTTATTGTGAACTGACAAATATAGATAAAATTATTAAAAAGTGTTTCGCTTTTAGATAATACAAATTATATAATAAGTGCCTTGGAGGCACTTTTGGGTATTAGAGGAATAATTTGGAAATTGGAAAAAATGTAAAAATCGGCAGCATTTTAAAGATTGAAAAAATGTAAAATCGGAAAAAATTTTGCAAATTAGAAAAAAATGTAAAAATCTGGAAAATTTGGTAATTGAAAAGAATGTAAAATCGGAAAAATTTTGGAAATTGAAAAAATGTAAAAATCGGGAAAATTTTGAAATTGAAAAATATAAAAATCGGGAAAATTTTGAAAATTGAAAAAATGTAAAAATCGGGAAAATTTTGGAAATTGAAAAAAATGTGAAAAATCGGGAAAATTTTGAAAATTGAAAAAGATGTAAAATCGAAAAAATTTCAAAATTGGAAAAAATGTAAAATCGGGAAAATTTTGGAAATAGGTAAAATGTAAAAATCAGGAAAATTTGCAAATTGGAAAAAATGTAAAAATCGGGAAAATTAAAAAAAAAATGTAAAAATCGAAAAATTTTGGAAATTGGAAAAATGTAAAAATAGTGTAAATTTGGAAATTGGAAAAATCGTAAAGATCTAGAAAATTGGAAAAAATGTAAAATCGGAAAAATTTTGAAAATTGGAAAAAATGTAAAAATTGGGAAAATTTGAAAATTGAAAAATGTAAAATCGGGAAAATTTTGTAATTTGGAAATTGGAAAAAAAACGTAAAATCGGAAGAATTGGAAAAATATAAATGTAAAATTGGGAAAATTTTTCTAAATTGAAAAAATGTAATAATCGGCAAAATTATGGTAATTGGAAAAATGTTAAAATCGGGAACATTTTGAAAATCGTAAAATGAAAAAAGTCGAAAAATTTTGAAATTGGAAAAATGTAAAAATCGGAAACATTGAAAAAATGTAAAAATCGGGAAAATTTTGGAAATTGAAAAATGTTAAAGTCGGGAAAATTTTGGAAATTGGAAAACATGTAAAAATCGAAAAAATTTTCAAAATTGGAAAAATGTAAAAGTCGGCAAAATTTTGGAAATTGAAAAGATGTTAAAATCGGCTTAATTTTAAAAATTGAAAACATTTAAAAATTAAAAAATTTTAAAAATTGAAAAAATGTAAAATTGGAAAAATTTTCAAAATTGGAAAAAATTATGTATAAATCGGGAAAATTTTGGAAATTTGAAAAAATGTAAATTAGATCGGGAAAATTTAAAAATAGAAAAAAATGTAAAAATCGGGAAAATTTTGGAAATTGGAAAAATGTGAAAATCGGGAAAATTTTGGAAATTGGAAAAAATGTAAAATCGGGAAAATTTTGGAAATTAGAAATAATGTAAAATCGGGAAAAATTTTGGAAATTTGAAAAACCTGTAAAGATCGGGAAAATTTAAAAATTGAAAAAACGGAATGTAAAAATCGGGAAAATTTTGAAAATTGTAAAAATTGAAAAAGTCGGGAAAAATTTTGGAAATTGGAAAAATGTAAAATCGGAAAAAAACATACGCATTTTGAAAATTTGAAAAATTTTGAAATCGGGAAAATTTTGGAATTTAAAAATGTAAAACCGGGAAAAATTTGGAAATTGAAAACATGTAAAAACCTCGGGAAAATTTTAGAAATTAAAAATAACGAGTAAAATCGGCAGCATTTTAAAGATTGAAAAAATGTAAAATCGGAAAAACATTTTGAAAATTAGAAAAAATGTGGAAAAATCTGGAAAATTTGTAATTGAAAAAGAATGTAAAATCGGAAAAATTTTTGGAAATTGAAAAAATGTAAAAATCGGGAAAAATTTTGAAATTGAAAAATATAAAAATCAATGGAAAATTTTGAAAATTGAAAAACGTAAAAATCGGGAAAATTTTGAAAATTGAAAAATGTTAAAGTCGGGAAAATTTTGGAAATTGAAAAGATGTAAAATCGAAAAATTTTCAAAATGGGAAAAATGTATAAATCTGGAAAATTTTTGGAAAATTGAGAAAATTTAAAAATTGAAAAATGTAAAAATCGGGAAAATTTTTGGAAATTGGAAAAATGTAAAATCGGGAAAAATTTTGGAAATTAGAAATAATGTAAAAATCGGGAAAATTTTGGAAATAGGTAAAATGTAAAAATCAGGAAAACTTGGAAATTTGAAAAAATTCCAATGTAAAATCGGGAAAATTTTAAATTAAAAAAAATGTAAAATCGGGCTGAAAATTTTGAAAATTGATAAAACGTAAAAGAAGTCGGGAAAATTGGAAAAGATGTAAATGTCGGGAAAATTTTGGAAATTGGAAAAATGTAAAAAAAAAAAAATGTCGTTGGAGATTGGAAAAATGTAAAATGTCAGGATAATTTGAAATTGGAAAAATTTAAAATCGGTAGCATTTTAAAGATTGGTATAAAATTTAAAATCGGAAAAATTTTGAAAATTGAAAAATGTAAAATCGGGAAAAATTTTGAAATTGAAAAACGTAAAATCGGGAAAATTTTGGAAATTGAAAATATGTTAAAGTCGGGAAAATTTTAGAAATTGGAAAGATGTTAAAATCGGCTTAATTTTAAAATTGAAAACATTTAAAAATTAAAAAATTTACCCAAAATTGAAAAATGTAAAATTGGAAAAATTTTTCAAAATTGGGAAAAAAAATGTATAAATTCGGGAAAATTTTGGAAATTGAAAACCATGTAAAGATCAGGAAAATTTAAAAATAGAAAAAATGTAAAATCGGGAAAATTTTGGAAATTGGAAAAAATGTAAAATCGGGAAAATTTTGGAAATTGGAAAAATGTAAAATCGGGAAAAATTTTGGAAATTTGAAATAATGTAAAATCGGGAAAATTTTGGAAATTTGAAAAATGTAAAGATCGGGGAAAATTTAAAATTGAAAAAATGTAAAAATCGGGAAAAATTTTGAAAATTGTAAAATGAAAAAAGTCGGGGAAAAATTTTGGAAATTGGAAAAATGTAAAACCGGAAAAATTTTGAAAATTTGAAAATTTAAAATCGGGAAAATTTGGAAATTAAAAATAAAACCGGGAAAATTTGGAAATTGAAAAACATGTAAAATCGGGAAAATTTTAGAAATTAAAAAAAGTAAAAATCGGCAGCATTTTAAAGATTGAAAAAAATGTAAAAATCGGAAAAAAATTTTGAAAATTAGAAAAATGTAAAAATCTGGAAAATTTGGTAATTGAAAAGAATGTAAAATCG
>NW_026869581.1:0-12668 GCF_023558535.2 Drosophila nasuta | reverse complement strand
GCCATCTCCGTCTGTCCGTCTGTCCGTATGAACACCTAGATCTCAGAGACTATAAGAGATAGAGCTATAATTTTTTTTTCGACACCATTTGTTATGTTTGCACGCAGATCAAGTTTGTTTCAAATTTTGCCACGCCCACTTCCGCCCCCGCAAATCAAAAATCGAATAACAAGCGTAATTGTAACGCTAGATATGCGAATTTTGGAATATACAATAATAACTATAGCATTTATGATTGCCCATTTATGAGCCCGCTAGAGTACAAAATATTTATACCCGCTACCCATAGGGTAGAAGGGTATTATAACTTTGTGCCGGCAGGAAATGTATGTAACAGGTAGAAGGAGGCATCTCCGACCCTATAAAGTATATATATTCTTGATCAGCGTCAACAGCCGAGACGATATAGCCATGTCCGTCTGTCCGTCTGTGTGTCTGTCCGTCTGTCTGTCTGTCCGTCTGTCCGTCCGTCCGTATGAACACCTAGATCTCAGAGACTATAAGAGATAGAGCACTAATTTTTTTCGACAGCATTTGTTATGTTTGCTAGAGTTGCGAATTTTGGTATATATAATAACTACTATAGTAGTTATGATTCCTGAAAATTTGGATACGATCAGATAAAAGTTGTGGAAGTTATTAACGAAATACTTTTGTATGGGCAGAAACGCCTACTTACAAGGGGTCTGAGTTACTTAAATAACAAGCGTAATTGTAACGCTAGAGTTGCGAATTTTGGTATATACAATAATAACTATAGCATTTATGATTGCTGAAAATTTGGTTGCGATCAGATACAAATTGTAGAAGTTATTAAAGAAATAGTTTTGTATGGGTAAAAACGCTTTCTATGTATGTGTTGTATGTATGCGTATACGTATATACATGCTCGCCTCTATATTTGTATCTGTATGCAAGAGGCACTGCAATAGCTTTATTGGTAGAGTGCAAGCATATTACTGTTGCAGTAGTCGGGGACTCGGGTTCGAGCCCGCTCGGGGTACAAAATTTTTTTTATACCCGCTACCCATAGGGTAGAAGGGTATTATAACTTTATGCCGGCAGGAAATGTATGTAACAGGTAGAAGGAGGCATCTCCGACCCTATAAAGTATATATATTCTTGATCAGCGTCAACAGCCGAGACGATCTAGCCATGTCCGTCTGTCCGTCTGTCCGTATGAACACCTAGATCTCAGAGACTATAAGAGATAGAGCTATAATTTTTTTTCGACAGCATTTGTTATGTTTGCACGCAGATCAAGTTTGTTTCAAATTTTTGCCACGCCCACTTCCGCCCCCGCAAATCAAAAATCGAATAACAAGCGTAATTGTAACGCTAGAGTTGCGAATTTTGGTATATACAATAATAACTATAGCATTTATGATTGCTGAAAATTTGGTTGCGATCAGATACAAATTGTAGAAGTTATTAAAGAAATAGTTTTGTATGGGCAAAAACGCTTTCTATGTATGTGTTGTATGTATGCGTATACGTATATACATGCTCGCCTCTATATTTGTATCTGTATGCAAGAGGCACTGCGATAGCTTTATTGGTAGAGTGCAAGCATATTACTGTTGCGGTAGTCGGGGACTCGGGTTCGAGCCCGCTCGGGGTACAAAATTTTTTATACCCGCTACCCATAGGGTAGAAGGGTATTATAACTTTGTGCCGGCAGGAAATGTATGTAACAGGTAGAAGGAGGCATCTCCGACCCTATAAAGTATATATATTCTTGATCAGCGTCAACAGCCGAGACGATCTAGCCATGTCCGTCTGTCCGGGTATGAACACCTAGATCTCAGAGACTATAAGAGATAGAGCTATAATTTTTTTCGACAGCATTTGTTATGTTTGCACGCAGATCAAGTTTGTTTCAAATTTTGCCACGCCCACTTCCGCCCCCGCAAATCAAAAATCGAATAACAAGCGTACAACACGCTAGAGATGCGATTTGTATCTAGCCATTAGCGTCTGCAATAACAAGCGTATTGAAACGCTAGAGTTCGAATTTTGGTATATACAATAATAACTATAGCATTTATGATTGCTGAAAATTTGGTTGCGATCAGATAAAAATTGTGGAAGTTATTAAAGAAATAGTTTTGTATGGGCAAAAACGCTTTCTTACTGTATCTGTTGTATTTGCGTATACGTATATACATGCCGCCTCTATATTTGTATGCTGTACTATATCGAATAGAGGCAATTGCGATAGCTATATTTGGTATAGTTTGCAATAATACATAATAACTATTGCATTAAAATGGGGACTCGGGTTCGAGCCCGCTCGGGTACAAAATTACTGGTTTATACCCGCTACCCATAGGGTAGAAGGGTATTATAACTTTGTGCCGGCAGGAAATGTATGTAACAGGTAGAAGGAGGCATCTCCGACCCTATAAAGTATATATATTCTTGATCAGCGTCAACAGCCGAGACGATCTAGCCATGTCCGTCTGTCCGTCTGTCCGTATGAACACCTAGATCTCAGAGACTATAAGAGAGAGAGCTATAATTTTTTTCGACAGCATTTGTTATGTTTGCACGCAGATCAAGTTTGTTTCAAATTTTTTGTACGCCCACTTCCGCCCCCGCAAATCAAAAATCGAATAACAAGCGTAATTGTAACGCTAGAGTTGCGAATTTTGGTATATACAATAATAACTATAGCATTTATGATTGCTGAAAATTTGGTTGCGATCAGATACAAATTGTAGAAGTTATTAAAGAAATAGTTTTGTATGGGTAAAAACGCTTTCTATGTATGTGTTGTATGTATGCGTATACGTATATACATGCTCGCCTCTATATTTGTATCTGTATGCAAGAGGCACTGCGATAGCTTTATTGGTAGAGTGCAAGCATATTACTGTTGCGGTAGTCGGGGACTCGGGTTCGAGCCCGCTCGGGGTACAAAATTTTTATACCCGCTACCCATAGGGTAGAAGGGTATTATAACTTTGTGCCGGCAGGAAATGTATGTAACAGGTAGAAGGAGGCATCTCCGACCCTATAAAGTATATATATTCTTGATCAGCGTCAACAGCCGAGACGATCTAGCCATGTCCGTCTGTCCGTCTGTCCGTATGAACACCTAGATCTCAGAGACTATAAGAGATAGAGCTATAATTTTTTTCGACAGCATTTGTTATGTTTGCGCGCAGATCAAGTTTGTTTCAAATTTTTGCCACGCCCACTTCCGCCTCCGCAAATCAAAAATCGAATAACAAGCGTAATTGTAACGCTAGAGTTGCGAATTTTGGTATATACAATAATAACTATAGCATTTATGATTGCTGAAAATTTGGTTGCGATCAGATATAAATTGTAGAAGTTATTAAAGAAATAGTTTTGTATGGGTAAAAACGCTTTCTATGTATGTGTTGTATGTATGCGTATACGTATATACATGCTCGCCTCTATATTTGTATCTGTATGCAAGAGGCACTGCGATAGCTTTATTGGTAGAGTGCAAGCATATTACTGTTGCAGTAGTCGGGGACTCGGGTTCGAGCCCGCTCGGGGTACAAAATATTTTTATACCCGCTACCCATAGGGTAGAAGGGTATTATAACTTTGTGCCGGCAGGAAATGTATGTAACAGGTAGAACGAGGCATCTCCGACCCTATAAAGTATATATATTCTTGATCAGCGTCAACAGCCGAGACGATATAGCCATGTCCGTCTGTCCGTCTGTGTGTCTGTCCGTCTGTGTGTCTGTCCGTCTGTGTGTCTGTCCGTCTGTGTGTCTGTCCGTCTGTCCGTATGAACACCTAGATCTCAGAGACTATAAGAGATAGAGCTATAATTTTTTTCGACAGTATTTGTTATGTTTGCACGCAGATCAAGTTTGTTTCAAATTTTTGCCACGCCCACTTCCGCCCCCGCAAATCAAAAAAATCGAATAACAAGCGTAATTTTAAAGCTAGAAATTTTGGTATATACAATAATAACTATAGTAGTTATGATTGCTGAAAATTTAGTTGCGATCAGATAAAAATTGTGGAAGTTATTAAAGAAATACTTTTGTATGGGCAAAAACGCCTACTTACTAGGGGTCTGAGTTGCTTTGGCTGAAAATCTGGTATATTGTGCCGTCTATGGTATATTTTGAATGCGGTACTATATCGATATGCCACATATACCATTTGGTATATTTTTAGTATTTTTTGCAGTATGGTAGATTTTGAGAATAATATCGCAAAATATATTGCGGTATTCAAAATGGGTAGCGGGTATCTCACAGTCGAGCACGCTCGACTGTACTTTCTTACTGGTTTTTTTATACCCGCTACCCATAGGGTAGAAGGGTATTATAACTTTGTGCCGGCAGGAAATGTATGTAACAGGTAGAAGGAGGCATCTCCGACCCTATAAAGTATATATATTCTTGATCAGCGTCAACAGCCGAGACGATCTAGCCATGTCCGTCTGTCCGTCTGTCCGTATGAACACCTAGATCTCAGAGACTATAAGAGAGAGAGCTATAATTTTTTTTCGACAGCATTTGTTATGTTTGCACGCAGATCAAGTTTGTTTCAAATTTTTGCCACGCCCACTTCCGCCCCGCAAATCAAAAATCGATTAACAAGCGTAATTGTAACGCTAGAGTTGCGAATTTTGGTATATACAATAATAACTATAGCATTTATGATTGCTGAAAATTTGGTTGCGATCAGATACAAATTGTAGAAGTTATTAAAGAAATAGTTTTGTATGGGCAAAAACGCTTTCTATGTATGTGTTGTATGTATGCGTATACGTATATACATGCTCGCCTCTATATTTGTATCTGTATGCAAGAGGCACTGCGATAGCTTTATTGGTAGAGTGCAAGCATATTACTGTTGCGGTAGTCGGGGACTCGGGTTCGAGCCCGCTCGGGGTACAAAATTTGTTTTTATACCCGCTACCCATAGGGTAGAAGGGTATTATAACTTTGTGCCGGCAGGAAATGTATGTAACAGGTAGAAGGAGGCATCTCCGACCCTATAAAGTATATATATTCTTGATCAGCGTCAACAGCCGAGACGATCTAGCCATGTCCGTCTGTCCGTCTGTCCGTATGAACACCTAGATCTCAGAGACTATAAGAGATAGAGCTATAATTTTTTTCGACAGCATTTGTTATGTTTGCACGCAGATCAAGTTTGTTTCAAATTTTTGCCACGCCCACTTCCGCCCCGCAAATCAAAAATCGAATAACAAGCGTAATTGTAACGCTAGAGTAATTTTGGTATACGCTAGAATTGTATATATTTATGATTCTATGCAAGAGGCACTGCGATAGCTTTATTGGTAGAGTGCAAAGCATTATTACTGTATGCAGTATGTGTCAGGGAATACGTGTATACTCGGGTTCGAGCCCGCTTCCGCCCCCGCATTGGTAGTCGGGTACAAAATTTTTATACCCGCTACCCATAGGGTATAGGGTAGAAGGGTATTATAACTTTGTGCCGGCAGGAAATGTATGTAACAGGTAGAAGGAGGCATCTCCGACCCTATAAAGTATATATATTCTTGATCAGCGTCAACAGCCGAGACGATACAGCCATGTCCGTCTGTCCGTCCGTCCGTCTGTCCGTATGAACACCTAGATCTCAGAGACTATAAGAGATAGAGCTATCATTTTTTTCGACAGCATTTGTTATGTTTGCACGCAGATCAAGTTTGTTTCAAATTTTTGCCACGCCCACTTCCGCCCCGCAAATCAAAAATCAATTAACAAGCCTAATTTTAGAGCTAGAGCTACGAATTTTGGTATATACAATAATAACTATAGTAGTTATGATCCCTGAGAATTTAGTTGCGATCAGAAAAAATTGTGGAAGTAATTAAAGAAATACTTTTGTATGGGCAAAAACGCCTACTTACTAGGGGTCTGAGTTGCTTTGGCTGAAAATCTGGTATATTGTGCCGTCTATGGTATATTTTGAATGCGGTACTATATCGATATACCACATATACCATTTGGTATATTTTTAGTATTTTTGCAGTATATTTGGTATATTTTGAGAATAATACCGCAAAATATATTATTTTTATTCAAAATGGGTAGTAGAGGTATCTCACAGTCGAGTACACTCGACTGTAGCTTTCTTACTGGTTTTTTATACCCGATACCCATAGGGTAGAAGGGTATTATAACTTTGTGCCGGCAGGAAATGTATGTAACAGGTAGAAGGAGGCATCTCCGACCCTATAAAGTATATATATTCTTGATCAGCGTCAACAGCCGAGACGATCTAGCCATGTCCGTCTGTCCGTCTGTCCGTATGAACACCTAGATCTCAGAGACTATAAGAGAGAGAGCTATAATTTTTTTCGACAGCATTTGTTATGTTTGCACGCAGATCAAGTTTGTTTCAAATTTTTGCCACGCCCACTTCCGCCCCCGCAAATCAAAAATCGATTAACAAGCGTAATTGTAACGCTAGAGTTGCGAATTTTGGTATATACAATAATAACTATAGCATTTATGATTGCTGAAAATTTGGTTGCGATCAGATACAAATTGTAGAAGTTATTAAAGAAATAGTTTTGTATGGGTAAAAACGCTTTCTATGTATGTGTTGTATGTATGCGTATACGTATATACATGCTCGCCTCTATATTTGTATCTGTATGCAAGAGGCACTGCGATAGCTTTATTGGTAGAGTGCAAGCATATTACTGTTGCGGTAGTCGGGGACTCGGGTTCGAGCCCGCTCGGGGTACAAAATTTTATACCCGCTACCCATAGGGTAGAAGGGTATTATAACTTTGTGCCGGCAGGAAATGTATGTAACAGGTAGAAGGAGGCATCTCCGACCCTATAAAGTATATATATTCTTGATCAGCGTCAACAGCCGAGACGATCTAGCCATGTCCGTCTGTCCGTCTGTCCGTATGAACACCTAGATCTCAGAGACTATAAGAGATAGAGCTATAATTTTTTCGACAGCATTTGTTATGTTTGCACGCAGATCAAGTTTGTTTCAAATTTTTGCCACGCCCACTTCCGCCCCCGCAAATCAAAAAATCGAATAACAAGCGTAGTTTTAAAGCTAGAGTTACGAGTTTTGGTACATACTGTAATACTGCTATAGTAGTTATGATTCCTGAAAATTTGGTTGCGATCAGATAAAAATTGTGGAAGTTATCAAAGAAATACTTTTGCATGGGCAAAAACACCTACTTACTAGGGTTCTTAGTTGCTTTGGCCGACAATCTGGTACATTGTGCCGTCTATGGTATATTTTGAATGGTGTGCTGTATCGATATACCAAACATACCCTTTGGTATATTTTTAGTATTTTTAGTATTTTCGGTATATTTTGAAAATAATACCGCAATATTTTGCCCTTATTAAAAATGGGTAGCGGGTCTCACAGTCGAGCACACTCGACTGTAACTTTCTTACTTGTTTTTATATACCCGCTACCCATAGGGTAGAAGGGTATTATAACTTTGTGCCGGCAGGAAATGTATGTAACAGGTAGAAGGAGGCATCTCCGACCCTATAAAGTATATATATTCTTGATCAGCGTCAACAGCCGAGACGATCTAGTCCGTCTGTCCGTCTGTCCGTCTGTCCGTATGAACACCTAGATCTCAGAGACTATAAGAGATAGAGCTATAATTTTTTCGACAGCATTTGTTATGTTTGCACGCAGATCAAGTTTGTTTCAAATTTTTGCCACGCCCACTTTCGCCCCGCAAATCAAAAATCGAATTAACAAGCGTAATTGTAACGCTAGAGTTGCGAATTTTGGTATATACAATAATAACTATAGCATTTATGATTGCTGAAAATTTGGTTGCGATCAGATACAAATTGTAGAAGTTATTAAAGAAATAGTTTTGTATGGGTAAAACGCTTTCTATGTATGTGTTGTATGTATGCGTATACGTATATACATGCTCGCCTCTATATTTGTATCTGTATGCAAGAGGCACTGCAATAGCTTTATTGGTAGAGTGCAAGCATATTACTGTTGCAGTAGTCAGGGGACTCGGGTTCGAGCCCGCTAGGGGTACAAAATATTTTTATACCCGCTACCCATAGGGTAGAAGGGTATTATAACTTTGTGCCGGCAGGAAATGTATGTAACAGGTAGAAGGAGGCATCTCCGACCCTATAAAGTATATATATTCTTGATCAGCGTCAACAGCCGAGACGATATAGCCATGTCCGTCTGTCCGTCTGTCCGTCTGTGTTGATCAGCGTCAACAGCCGAGACGATATAGCCATGTCCGTCTGTCCGTCTGTCCGTCTGTGTGTCTGTCCGTCTGTCCGTATGAACACCTAGATCTCAGAGACTATAAGAGATAGAGCTATAATTTTTTTCGACAGTATTTGTTATGTTTGCACGCAGATCAAGTTTGTTTCAAATTTTTGCCACGCCCACTTCCGCCCCGCAAATCAAAAAATCGAATAACAAGCGTAGTTTTAAAGCTAGAGTTACGAGTTTTGGTACATACTGTAATACTGCTATAGTAGTTATGATTCCTGAAAATTTGGTTGCGATCAGATAAAAATTGTGGAAGTTATCAAAGAAATACTTTTGCATGGGCAAAAACACCTACTTACTAGGGTTCTTAGTTGCTTTGGCCGACAATCTGGTACATTGTGCCGTCTATGGTATATTTTGAATGGTGTGCTGTATCGATATACCAAACATACCCTTTGGTATATTTTTAGTATTTTTAGTATTTTCGGTATATTTTGAAAATAATACCGCAATATTTTGCCCTTATTAAAATGGGTAGCGGGTATCTCACAGTCGAGCACACTCGACTGTAACTTTCTTACTTGTTTTTATATACCCGCTACCCATAGGGTAGAAGGGTATTATAACTTTGTGCCGGCAGGAAATGTATGTAACAGGTAGAAGGAGGCATCTCCGACCCTATAAAGTATATATATTCTTGATCAGCGTCAACAGCCGAGACGATCTAGCCATGTCCGTCTGTCCGTCTGTCCGTCTGTCCGTATGAACACCTAGATCTCAGAGACTATAAGAGATAGTGCTATCATTTTTTTCGACACCATTTGTTATGTTTGCACGCAGATCAAGTTTGTTTCAAATTTTTGCCACGCCCACTTCCGCCCCCGCAAATCAAAAATCGAATAACAAGCGTAATTGTAACGCTAGATATGCGAATTTTGGAATATACAATAATAACTATAGCATTTATGATTGCCCATTTATGAGCCCGCTAGGGGTACAAAATATTTATACCCGCTACCCATAGGGTAGAAGGGTATTATAACTTTGTGCCGGCAGGAAATGTATGTAACAGGTAGAAGGAGGCATCTCCGACCCTATAAAGTATATATATTCTTGATCAGCGTCAACAGCCGAGACGATATAGCCATGTCCGTCTGTCCGTCTGTGTGTCTGTCCGTCTGTCTGTCTGTCCGTCTGTCCGTCCGTCCGTATGAACACCTAGATCTCAGAGACTATAAGAGATAGAGCACTAATTTTTTCGACAGCATTTGTTATGTTTGCTAGAGTTGCGAATTTTGGTATATATAATAACTACTATAGTAGTTATGATTCCTGAAAATTTGGATACGATCAGATAAAAGTTGTGGAAGTTATTAACGAAATACTTTTGTATGGGCAGAAACGCCTACTTACAAGGGGTCTGAGTTACTTAAATAACAAGCGTAATTGTAACGCTAGAGTTGCGAATTTTGGTATATACAATAATAACTATAGCATTTATGATTGCTGAAAATTTGGTTGCGATCAGATACAAATTGTAGAAGTTATTAAAGAAATAGTTTTGTATGGGTAAAAACGCTTTCTATGTATGTGTTGTATGTATGCGTATACGTATATACATGCTCGCCTCTATATTTGAATCTGTATGCAAGAGGCACTGCAATAGCTTTATTGGTAGAGTGCAAGCATATTACTGTTGCAGTAGTCGGGGGACTCGGGTTCGAGCCCGCTAGGGGTACAAAATATTTTATACCCGCTACCCGTAGGGTAGAAGGGTATTATAACTTTGTGCCGGCAGGAAATGTATGTAACAGGTAGAACGAGGCATCTCCGACCCTATAAAGTATATATATTCTTGATCAGAGTCAACAGCCGAGACGATATAGCCATGTCCGTCTGTCCGTCTGTCCGTCTGTGTGTCTGTCCGTCTGTGTGTCTGTCCGTATGAACACCTAGATCTCAGAGACTATAAGAGATAGAACTATAATTTTTTTCGACAGTATTTGTTATGTTTGCACGCAGATCAAGTTTGTTTCAAATTTTTGCCACGCCCACTTCCGCCCCCGCAAATCAAAAAATCGAATAACAAGCGTAGTTTTAAAGCTAGAGTTACGAGTTTTGGTACATACTGTAATACTGCTATAGTAGTTATGATTCCTGAAAATTTGGTTGCGATCAGATAAAAATTGTGGAAGTTATCAAAGAAATACTTTTGCATGGGCAAAAACACCTACTTACTAGGGTTCTTAGTTGCTTTGGCCGACAATCTGGTACATTGTGCCGTCTATGGTATATTTTGAATGGTGTGCTGTATCGATATACCAAACATACCCTTTGGTATATTTTTAGTATTTTTAGTATTTTCGGTATATTTTGAAAATAATACCACAATATTTTGCCCTTATTAAAAATGGGTAGCGGGTACTCACAGTCGAGCACACTCGACTGTAACTTTCTTACTTGTTTTTATATACCCGCTACCCATAGGGTAGAAGGGTATTATAACTTTGTGCCGGCAGGAAATGTATGTAACAGGTAGAAGGAGGCATCTCCGACCCTATAAAGTATATATATTCTTGATCAGCGTCAACAGCCGAGACGATCTAGCCATGTCCGTCTGTCCGTATGAACACCTAGATCTCAGAGACTATAAGAGATAGAGCTATCATTTTTTCGACACCATTTGTTATGTTTGCACGCAGATCAAGTTTGTTTCAAATTTTTGCCACGCCCACTTCCGCCCCCGCAAATCAAAAATCGAATAACAAGCGTAATTGTAACGCTAGATATGCGAATTTTGGAATATACAATAATAACTATAGCATTTATGATTGCCCATTTATGAGCCCGCTAGGGTACAAAATATTTATACCCGCTACCCATAGGGTAGAAGGGTATTATAACTTTGTGCCGGCAGGAAATGTATGTAACAGGTAGAAGGAGGCATCTCCGACCCTATAAAGTATATATATTCTTGATCAGCGTCAACAGCCGAGACGATATAGCCATGTCCGTCTGTCCGTCTGTCCGTATGAACACCTAGATCTCAGAGACTATAAGAGATAGAGCTATCATTTTTTCGACACCATTTGTTATGTTTGCACGCAGATCAAGTTTGTTTCAAATTTTTGCCACGCCCACTTCCGTCCCCGCAAATCAAAAATCGAATAACAAGCGTAATTGTAACGCTAGATATGCGAATTTTGGAATATACAATAATAACTATAGCATTTATGATTGCCCATTTATGAGCCCGCTAGAAGGTACAAAAAATATTTTACCCGGTACACCCATGTATGGTTTGTAGTAGGGTATACTAACTTTACATGGTCGGCTCGGAATATTTGTATGTATTTTCAGGTAGAAGGATAGCATCTACCGACCCTATAAAGTATATATATTCTTGATCAGCGTCAACAGCCGAGACGATTTTTTATACCCGCTACCCATAGGGTAGAAGGGTATTATAACTTTGTCCGGCAGGAAATGTATGAACAGGTAGAAGGAGGCATCTCCGACCCTATAAAGTATATATATTCTTGATCAGCGTCAACAGCCGAGACGATCTAGCCATGTCCGTCTGTCCGTCTGTCCGTATGAACACCTAGATCTCAGAGACTATAAGAGAGAGAGCTATAATTTTTTTTCGACAGCATTTGTTATGTTTGCGCGCAGATCAAGTTTGTTTCAAATTTTTGCCACGCCCACTTCCGCCTCCGCAAATCAAAAATCGAATAACAAGCGTAATTGTAACGCTAGAGTTGCGAATTTTGGTATATACAATAATAACTATAGCATTTATGATTGCTGAAAATTTGGTTGCGATCAGATATAAATTGTAGAAGTTATTAAAGAAATAGTTTTGTATGGGTAAAAACGCTTTCTATGTATGTGTTGTATGTATGCGTATACGTATATACATGCTCGCCTCTATATTTGTATCTGTATGCAAGAGGCACTGCGATAGCTTTATTGGTAGAGTGCAAGCATATTACTGTTGCAGTAGTCGGGGACTCGGGTTCGAGCCCGCTAGGGGTACAAAATATTTTATACCCGCTACCCATAGGGTAGAAGGGTATTATAACTTTGTGCCGGCAGGAAATGTATGTAACAGGTAGAACGAGGCATCTCCGACCCTATAAAGTATATATATTCTTGATCAGCGTCAACAGCCGAGACGATATAGCCATGTCCGTCTGTCCGTCTGTGTGTCTGTCCGTCTGTGTGTCTGTCCGTCTGTGTGTCTGTCCGTCTGTGTGTCTGTCCGTCTGTCCGTATGAACACCTAGATCTCAGAGACTATAAGAGATAGAGCTATAATTTTTTTTCGACAGTATTTGTTATGTTTGCACGCAGATCAAGTTTGTTTCAAATTTTTGCCACGCCCACTTCCGCCCCGCAAATCAAAAATCGAATAACAAGCCTAATTTTAGAGCTAGAGCTACGAAT
>NW_026869580.1:5000-16120 GCF_023558535.2 Drosophila nasuta | reverse complement strand
AAAAGCTCGGCCTATCGATCCTTTTGGTTTAAAGAGTTTTTAACAAGAGGTGTCAGAAAAGTTACCATAGGGATAACTGGCTTGTGGCGGCCAAGCGTTCATAGCGACGTCGCTTTTGATCCTTCGATGTCGGCTCTTCCTATCATTGTGAAGCAAAATTCACCAAGCGTTGGATTGTTCACCCATGCAAGGGAACGTGAGCTGGGTTTAGACCGTCGTGAGACAGGTTAGTTTTACCCTACTAATGACAAAACGTTGTTGCGACAGCATTCCTGCGTAGTACGAGAGGAACCGCAGGTACGGACCAATGGCACAATACTTGTTCGAGCGAACAGTGGTATGACGCTACGTCCGTTGGATTATGCCTGAACGCCTCTAAGGTCGTATCCGTGCTGGACTGCAATGATAAATAAGGGGCAATTTGCATTGTATGGCTTCTAAACCATTAAAAGTTTATTATTCATTTAATAGACGACGATGGATGTGATGCCAATGTTACATATAACATAGTAAATTGGGAGGATCTTCGATCACCTGGTGCCGCGCTAGTTATATATTAAAACATTATTTAATACAATGACAAAGCCTTGAATCAATTGTAAACGACTTTTATAACAGGCAAGGTGTTGTAAGTGGTTGAGCAGCTGCCATACTGCGATCCACTGAAGCTTATCCTTTGCTTGACGATTCGATAAAATATATATGTTTAAGGCATATATAAAAAAATATTATATATATATTTATATATATAAATATGCAAAATTGTATGCATAATTATTAATTATGTGTTATACAATTACGCATATAAGAAGAAAATTTATATAATATATAAATATATTATATATATATAAATAAATAATATATCTATGTGTACAAAATATACTTGTGTATTTTATATATGCATTTATTTATTATGCGTTGGTTATATATATTTATTTGGTAGCAAAAGGAACGCCATTATATTAGTGGCGAAAATTAAGAATATGCATAGTATATCTATGTATACAAAATACTTGCGTATTTTATATATGCATTTATTTATAATGCGTTGGTTATATATATTTATTTGGTAGCAAAAGGAACGTCATCATATTAGTGGCGAAAATTAAGAATATGCAAAGGTATAACTATGTGTACAAAATACTTGCGTATTTTAAATATGCATTTATTTAGTATGCGTTAGTTATTTATATTTATTTGGTAGCAAAAGGAACGCCATTATATTAGTGGCGAAAATTAATAATATGCATAGTAAGTATATCTATGTATACAAAATACTTGCATATTTTATATATGCATTTATTTATTATGCGTTGGTTATATATATTTATTTGGTAGCAAAAGGAACGCCATTATATTAGTGGCGAAAATTAAGAATATGCATAGTATATCTATGTGTACAAAATACTTGCGTATTTTATATATGCATTTATTTATAATGCGTTGGTTATATATATTTATTTGGTAGCAAAAGGAACGTCATCATATTAGTGGCGAAAATTAAGAATATGCAAAGGTATAATATGTGAACAAAATACTTGTATATTTTAAATATGCATTTATTTAGTAAGCGTTAGTTATATATATTTATTTGGTAGCCAGAAGGACGCCATAATATTAGTGGCGAAAATTAAAAATATGCATGGTATATCTATGTGTACAAAATACTTGTGTATTTTAAATATACATTTATTTGGTACGCAATTATATATGAATTTGGTAGCCAGAAGGACGCCATCATATTAGTGGCGAAAATTAAAAATATGCATGATATAAAAAAATATATATACATTTATGTATGTATCTATATGAACAGAATACTTGCGTATTTTAAGTATGCATTTATTTCATACACAATTATGTGTTTGGTAGCAAAAGAACGCCATCATATTAGTGGCACAAATTAAGACATGAGATATGAGTTCAACTTTGATTAATATGAAAATTGAAGAAAAACAAAAAATTTCAACATATGAAAATTGAAGAAAAACTTTTTAAAATAGCATTTTATACTGTTTATTAATATAATGAGATAAGATTTTGAATTTAACTTGAGAAAAAGATTTTTTGGACTTGGTGAATTTTTTATTGAACTGCAGCCATATGATATGAGGTTCTACCGAGAGATGAGTTCAACTTTGACAAAAAATTTCAACATATGAAAATTGAAGAAAAACTTTTTAAATATCATTTTATACAGTTTATTAATAAAATGAGATACAATTTTGAATTTAACTTGAGAAAAAATTTTTTGGACTTGGTGAATTTTTTATTGAATTGCAGCCATATGATATGAGGTTCTACCGAGAGATGAGTTCAACTTTGACAAAAAATTTCAACATATGAAAATTGAAGAAAAAACTTTTTAAATATCATTTTATACAGTTTATTAATATAATGAGATAAGATTTTGAATTTAACTTGAGAAAAAGATTTTTGGACTTGGTGAATTTTTATTGAACTGCAGCCATATGATATGAGGTTCTACCGAGAGATGAGTTCAACTTTGACAAAAATTTCAACATATGAAAATTGAAGAAAAACCTTTTTAATTATCATTTTAAACAGTTTATTAATATAATGAGATAAGATTTTGAATTTAACTTGAGAAAAAGATTTTTTGGACTTGGTGAATTTTTTATTGAACTTCAGCCATATGATATGAGGTTCTACCGAGATATGAGTTCAACATTGAAAAAAATTTCAACATATGAAAATTGAAGAAAAACTTTTTAAATATCATTTTATACAGTTTATTAATAAAATGAGATACAATTTTGAATTTAACTTGAGAAAAAATTTTTTGGACTTGGTGAATTTTTTATTGAACTGCAGCCATATGATATGAGGTTCTACCGAGAGATGAGTTCAACTTTGACAAAAAATTTCAACATATGAAAATTGAAGAAAAACTTTTAAATATCATTTTATACAGTTTATTAATATAATGAGATAAGATTTTGAATTTAACTTGAGAAAAAGATTTTTGGACTTGGTGAATTTTTTATTGAACTTCAGCCATATGATATGAGGTTCTACCGAGATATGAGTTCAACATTGAAAAAAATTTCAACATATGAAAATTGAGAAAAAAACTTTTAAATATCATTTTATACAGTTTATTAATATAATGAGATACGATTTTGAATTTAACTTGAGAAAAAATTTTTTGGACTTGGTGAATTTTTTATTGAACTGCAGCCATATGATATGAGGTTCTACCGAGATATGAGTTCAACTTTGACAAAAAATTTCAACATATGAAAATTGAAGAAAAACTTTTTATATATCATTTTATATAGTTTATTAATAAAATGAGATAAGATTTTGAATTTAACTTGAGAAAAAAATTTTTGGACTTGGTAAATTTTTGGACTTGGTAAATTTTTTATTGAACTTCAGCCATATGATATGAGGTTCTACCGAAATATGAGTTCAACTTTGACAAAAAATTTCAACATATGAAAATTGAAGAAAAAACTTTTTAAATAGCATTTTATACTGTTTATTAATATAATGAGATAAGATTTTTAATTTAACTTGAGAAAAAATTTTTTGGACTTGGTGAATTTTTATTGAACTGCAGCCATATGATATGAGGTTCTACCGAGATATGAGTTCAACTTTGACAAAAATTTCAACATATGAAAATTGTAGAAAAACTTTTTATATATCATTTTATACAGTTTTTAATAAAATGAGATAAGATTTTGAATTTAACTTGAGAAAAAATTTTTTGGACTTGGTGAATTTTTATTGAACTGCAGCCATATGATATAAGGTTCTACCGAGATATGAGTTCAACTTTGACAAAAATTTTAAACAATGTTAAACAATTTACGATTGTACTAGTATTTAATACAAATTATTGATAATAAAATAATGAAGTTTTGCTGTTGTATTATTAAAATAGTGCCACATAAAGATACATTAGGTGGTAGACCTTAGTAAAATGAGCGGGTTGTAGAAAACGTGTCACAAAACCTATATAGGGGTGGTGAGGTCGGGCAGGCATGTCATATGAGAAAAATTTCACAAGTGAAATATATATGACTATGTATATGGAGTGTAATGCCGGCATAAGTCATATATAAAAATATATGAAAATAATCATATAGAAGGCAATATGATTAAAAAGTTAAAAATAATGAAGTTTTACTGTTGCATTATTAAATTAGTGCAACATAAAGATACATTAGGTGGTATACCTTAGTAAAATGAGCTGGTTGTAGAAAACGTGTCACAAAACCTATATAGGGGTGGTGATGTCGAGCAGGCATGTCATATGAGAAAAATTTCACAAGTGAAATATATATGACTATGTATATGGAGTGAGTCTTGCCGGCATAAGTCATATATAAATAATATATGAAAATAATCATATAGAAGGCAATATGATTAAAAAAGTTAAAAATAATGAAGTTTTACTGTTGTATTATTAAATTAGTGCAACAAAAAGATACGTTAGATGGTAATACTAAATAAAATAAGAGCATTGTAGAAAACGTGTCACAAAACCTATATAGGGGTGGTGAGGTCGGGCAGGCATGTCATATGAGAAAAATTTCACAAGTGAAATATATATGACTATTTATATGGAGTGTCATGCCGGCATAAGTCATATATAAATAATATATGAAAATAATCATATAGAAGGCAATATGATTAAAAAAGTTAAAAATAATGAAGTTTTACTGTTGCATTATTAAATTAGTGCAACATAAAGATACATTAGGTGGTATACCTTAGTAAAATGAGCTGGTTGTAGAAAACGTGTCACAAAACCTATATAGGGGTGGTGATGTCGAGCAGGCATGTCATATGAGAAAAATTTCACAAGTGAAATATATATGACTATGTATATGGAGTGAGTCTTGCCGGCATAAGTCATATATAAATAATATATGAAAATAATCATATAGAAGGCAATATGATTAAAAAAGTTAAAAATAATGAAGTTTTACTGTTGTATTATTAAATTAGTGCAACAAAAAGATACGTTAGATGGTAATACTAAATAAAATAAGAGCATTGTAGAAAACGTGTCACAAAACCTTTATAGGGGTGGTGAGGTCGGGCAGGCATGTCATATGAGAAAAATTTCACAAGTGAAATATATATGACTATTTATATGGAGTGTCATGCCGGCATAAGTCATATATAAATAATATATGAAAATAATCATATAGAAGGCAATATGATTAAAAAGTTAAAAATAATGAAGTTTTACTGTTGCATTATTAAATTAGTGCAACATAAAGATACATTAGGTGGTATACCTTAGTAAAATGAGCTGGTTGTAGAAAACGTGTCACAAAACCTATATAGGGGTGGTGATGTCGAGCAGGCATGTCATATGAGAAAAATTTCACAAGTGAAATATATATGACTATGTATATGGAGTGAGTCTTGCCGGCATAAGTCATATATAAATAATATATGAAAATAATCATATAGAAGGCAATATGATTAAAAAAGTTAAAAATAATGAAGTTTTACTGTTGTATTATTAAATTAGTGCAACAAAAAGATACGTTAGATGGTAATACTAAATAAAATAAGAGCATTGTAGAAAACGTGTCACAAAACCTATACATTTTTTTTTCGTCAATAATTATTTATTTAAAATCTGTCTGTACGGACAATAATTAAATTTTTTGAGGCAGCCTTGTCGATTAAATTCTCACAAGAGATGGTTGGTAGGGTTCTGGAGGGCTAATCATCATCCTCCATGGGCAGGTCGAGGGGGTGTTTTCTTTTAAGTCTTCTGACGGTTTGGCTGTTGTCCAAGATGTTGATGGCCAATGTGTTTGGGTGGTTATGGAGCCTGTTGATGTAATTCGTGCTCACTTTTCGAATTTCATCTTCTACCCAGGGAACCCTGAGTACCTCGTGGATGGTGCTGTTGTCATGGTAAGGATGAGCGTTCGAGACCATTCTCAGAGCCTTGTTCTGCAGCCTTTGGATGTTCCTGCAGTTTGATTTGCAGGCAGTGCCCCACAGCTGGATGCCATAAGTCCAGATTGGCTTAATGATGGTTTTGTAGACAAGCAGTTTAAGTTTGCTTTTAAGCTTCGAGCGTCTTCCAATGAGCCATTGGAATTGCTTCAGCCTCTCTTCAGCCTGCTTTCTCTTCCTTAGGATGTGTGTGCGCCATGTTAACCGCCTGTCGAGCGTCATGCCCAGGTATTTGGGCGTGGGATTTTCGGGAATATATTCCCCATTGAGACTGACAGGCGGGCAATTGCCGTTGCGGAGTGCAAATGTGGTTTGCGTGGACTTCTCAGGGTTTACCGAGATGTTCCACCTCCGCAGCCAGGGCTCGATGGTGTTTAGCTGATTTTGAATAATTTCCGACGCATCCTGTGGGGTTCCTGCTGTGGCAAGGAAGGCTGTGTCATCGGCGTATGTGGCAACCAATAGGTTCTCGTTGAAAAATGTAGGCATGTCCGCTGTGTACAACGTGTACAATAGAGGGCCTAGGACGCTGCCTTGTGGTACACCGGCTTCGATACCTTTTGTGGTAGATCGCGCATCTCCGCATCTGACATAAAAGCTTCTGTTGTCGAGGTAAGATTGCAGAAATGCGTAATGGGGTTGAGGCAGGTTTCTCTTAAGCTTAAGCAGTAGCCCTGGGTGCCAGACTCTGTCGAAAGCTTGCTTCACGTCAAGCATTACGGCGCAGCAGTAGTTCTTCTCCTCGAATGCGTCCAGTATCACTTTGACTAAACGGTGGCATTGTTCCGGGGTGGAGTGAGAACGCCTGAAGCCAAACTGGTGATCCGGAATCAACCCAGCTTCTTCCAGCACTGGCAATACTCTGCGCAAAAATACTCTTTCGAGTATTTTGGAGAGTATCGACAGCAAACTTATCGGACGATAAGAGCCAAGATTGGCTTCAGGTTTGCCAGGTTTGGGTATAAGAATTACCTCTGCTCGTTTCCAGATGGTTGGAAAATGTCCTAGCTGAAAGCACCTGCTGTATATGTTGGCGAGGAGTTGTAGGCAGGGAGGGGGAAGAAGCTTAACAGCCAGTGCTTCAATGCCATCAGCGCCCGGCGATTTATTCGTCTTGAGTCCCTCGATCTCAAGTTTGACCTCATCCACCGAGACCATAGCTAGCTCTTCTTGGTTGTTGTTGGTGTTTTCATCTAATAGTTGTAGGGCACGTTGCGTAGCTGAGATATCCAGGTCGGTGCATCTTATTATCGGCTTGAAGGCTTCGCTGAGGTGCTCCACAAAAGCTTCAGCTCGTTCTTGCTCTGTGCGGCACCAGGCGCCACTAGCACGCTGGACTGGAGCAACTCTCTTAGTAGGTCGTTTTATATGACGAGTGACCTGCCAAAGGTTGTGCTGTGGGTCTCCAGGCTCAACATTGGCCAGGAACTCTTCAAACGAGCTCTGCCTGAGCTTTAGGAGCTTATCCTTAAGCTGCTTTGCGGCTCTGTTAAATACCCTTTTATCTCTAGGATTTCTGGATAGGAACCATACTCGTCGCAACCGTCTTTTCTCAGCTACTAGCGAGGCGATCTCTGAAGACCAAAGGTGTAGGACCCTCGTTGGTAGTCTGGGAGAGATTGGGGTTCTGGGGGAAGCATGTGCTGCGGCGTTGTGCATGTGTTGCGTGAGCTCGTTGATGGCGTTGTTCACTTGCTCGGTGGTGGTAAGATCTTGCACTGGGTTGACATTTTCCGTTAGCCAGGCTTTGTAGGATTGCAGTCTCGTGCTCCTCTTGATCATCCTGGGATGTGCAGCTTTTCTCAGTGCAGGGAGGTTCAGCCGCAGTTCCACTGCGCTGTGGTCGGAGAAAAGGTCCGCGTTAGAAGACAACGAGACTTTGGCACTATCAAATCCTTTGGAGAGGGCCATGTCCAGGGTGTCGGGAATTTTGGTCGGATCTGTTGGCCAGTAGGTGGGCTCTCCTGTGGTGTGGCATACGATGCTCCTGCGCTGGATGCACCTAAGTAGTGCGCTTCCTTTAGGGTTGCTGACTCGGCATCCCCACCATCGGTGCTTTGCGTTGAAATCGCCCCCAATTAGAAATCTGTTACCCAGACTGCTCAGCAGCAGATCAAAATGCCTTTCTGATACTCTGTGTCTGGGGAGGTAGACCGCGGCGACTGTAAGGTCGCCTAGTGGGCTGGGCAGATTGACTTTGGCACATTGTACCCAGTCTTCCTCTAAGGTACTCAGCTCGTTGTACTTTATGCCCGCTTTAATAATAATTGCCGCTCCGCCATGAGCTCTGCCGCTAGGGTGGTCAGCGTGGATGATGTCATACCCGTGAAGTCGGATGTATGATCTATTGGAGAAGTGAGTTTCAGAGATGAGGAGTATGTCTGTGTTGTGTGTGTGGATAAAGTGTTCCACTTCTGGCCGGCTTTTAATCAGGCCGTTAGCGTTCCAGATCGTTATGTTTAATCCCGTTTGCATAATGATTTGCAAACGGTAGCAAGCATTTGGGTCATTTGACTCATGACCTTTTCCATCATGCGCTCAAACATGGCCTCCATTCTGGCCATTGCCGCGTCAAGGGAATTGCTTGGTGGGATTAAGTTGGCGTTGGGATGTAGGATGTTATCTTGTGGGGCAGCGTTTCTTGCTGTATTGGCATAGCTAACATTAGGGTCGATTCTGCTTGCGTTGGGGTCGATCTTGCTGAGGTGGGGCGGCTGGTAACGTGAGGTTGCCTGCCTGGGGGCAAAAACACTCTTCGCTCTCTTGTAAGCTGGACAGCCTTTGTATGAGGCCGCATGTGGGCCCTTGCAGTTAAGGCAGAAAGCCGGTTCACTGGCGTTCTTTTTGCATTCAGCAGTGGAGTGCTCGTCTCCACACTTGACGCAACGATGGTCGAGGTGGCAGTATCTTTGGGTATGCCCGAAGGCCTGGCAGCGGTAGCATTGGGGGGACATCGTTGAATTTGATCGGCGGTTCAACCGTGACCATGGTGCTGCATATCCGTTTGATCTGGTATACCTCCCTATTGTTTTTGGCCGGCTCCAGACTTACGAAGAAGAGGTTTAGAGGCTTCTTTGTACCCCTTTTATTGGGATTGTGGACATCCCTGACCTTGTGCCCGTGGCGGCCGAGTCCCTCTTTGATGTCATCCAAATCGGTCGAGTGGTGGAGGCCTTTGATGACCACCCGGTAGGCGCGTTCATCTCGGGGTTGAAAGGTGTGGAATCTATTTTTACTATCGCTCAAGAAAGTCTTTAGTTTGGTAAAGGCATCCTTGTTGGGGGTCATGACTCGAATGAAGTTGTTCTGGCTGGCTTTGTATGTGACCTCTACATCTTTGCCTAAGGCGCCAGAGATGGCTTTGGAAAGCTCCTTGATGCTGGTTACATCCGGGATGAAGATTGGCGGTGGCTTGATCTCCTTGGGTGCTTTTTCTTCTTGGTCATCCTTTTTGGATGTCTTAGGAGCAGCTGGTGTCTCTTCGTAATCATCACTAGAATCCGTTTCATCATCGTCCTCAGATAGGATTCCGAATGAGTTATTTTTAAGTCTGCCCATTAATGCAGCTTTGGCTGCCTCGCTGGTGCTGGCCTTGTCCTCCTTAACGGCTTTTTTGGCATTCTTGCGCTTTATTTCTCCAGGCTCGGAGTCGCTGGAGTCAGTATTTTTATATTTAATGTTGCCCTTCTTTCTAGGCGGCTTGGCTTTGGGGGAACGGGGGGCTTGCCAGCTCATGGTGAGAAACTGACGCGAATTCGAATTTTAAAGGAGTTCGAAATTCGCGCCAAGCTTTCAAATGTATGAAGAGGTTCTTGTCTTTAGTAATCTTTTGAAGGTTCAATGTTTCGCGATTTGGGTGGCGTTTGTGTCCTTGCTATATCGATGGTTCGTGACTTGGATACCGTTGATGTTTTGCTATTTCAATGGTTCGTGTCTTGGGTGATGTTTGCGACTTTGCTAAACAGCTGACACCGACACAGCGTTTGTGTCCTTGCTATATCGATGGTTCGTGACTTGGATAGCGTTGATGTTTTGCTATTTCGATGGTTCGTGTCTTGGGTGATGTTCGCGACTTTGCTAAAAAGCTGACACCGAGCTTTTAGCTTTAAAGTCTTATAAGCTTGGAACTTTTCACGCAGCGGCTCACGACTTGGGTAAAGTTCGAACAGCTGTGATCAAGCTTTAAAGCTCGATAGCTTCAAAAGCTTGGAAATTTTCCACGCACGTGGTTATTTTTGCAATTGGAAAACTCGATTTTTCACAATATTAAGAGTGTCACTGTCACTAAATTATTCGCACTTTGTTGCATTTATGATCCCACACAGGGAAATCTAAATTCCGTCTCTGTCGGTAATGTTTTTATAGGTTTCTATGGTTCTCACACGGAGCACACACGGAGGCACGTCTGTTCACTTCGAAAGTTCGATCGCGACTGAAAAACCTATACATGGTGGCAGTGTGTGCTCATCACGTATATATGTATTGGATGCATATATTTCAGTTTGCATATTAAGTAATAATTATGTTATTATTAATTAATTATTAGTCTCATCCGATATAAAAATTGATACTATTATATGGTTATATAATTATTACTATTATATAAGCATATAATGTATTAAATGTCTTTTTCAAAAGAAGACGGTGTTTCGTAGCTAAAGAATTAATATTTTGTGAATAATTGAAAAATCCTCTAGGACACTATTGTGGACGGAGGTTTTTACTAATATAATATTGTCTACACGTAAATGCAGAATTAGATAAAATTATCAATTTGTCATCAAAATAAAATAATTTTTTATTCAATTAATTGAATTTAAATTATAAATATGCATGTGTGATATAATATATTTAGTAAGTTGAAATAAAATGATATTTTTGAACGATTATATGCATATATATTTTATATATAAGTATATATATTTATATAAACAATTGTGAATTATAACTAGCGAACGTGAATGCTATCTAATTATGGCCACATTCGTATAGTACATGTCAAGTATAACATATATATATATACAATTATTGAATATTATCGTTTGTTATTCAAAAATATTTGTGAGTTGTCATGTATTTTACATATTTGAAGATTTATGTAATTATATTTTAAATATATTTACATAATGAAATGAACATTATTCTGGTTGATCCTGCCAGTA
>NW_026869580.1:0-2500 GCF_023558535.2 Drosophila nasuta | reverse complement strand
ATTCTTGACGTAATGAAATAAAAAAAATTGTATCACTCTAAGCGGTGGATCACTCGGCTCATGGGTCGATGAAGAACGCAGCAAACTGTGCGTCATCGTGTGAACTGCAGGACACATGAACATCGACATTTTGAACGCATATCGCAGTCCATGCTGTTATGTACTTTAATTAATTTTTAGTGCTGCTTGGACTACATATGGTTGAGGGTTGTAAGACTATGCTAAATAAGTTGTTTAAAATTTTTCGGAATTTTAAGCACATTGTATATTATTGGATAATATAAGTGTGAATCTAAAAGTTCTCGCTTAAGATATTCATAATATGAATTAATAAATGAAAATACTAAAACTCTGTTGCATGAGAAATTTGAAGAATTATATGTTCTTTATTCATTTCAAATAATATTGAGGAATGTCTAGCATAAAATATATTATTTTATAAACTAGAATTGCCTCTTATTAACGAATATGGTATAAAGAATAATTTTGTGAATATTATGGACCTTCAAGAAAAAATAGTATATTTCAAAATAGGCAGAGAATTGTCTATAAGTGTAATTAAACAACCTCAACTCATATGGGACTACCCCCTGAATTTAAGCATATTAATTAGGGGAGGAAAAGAAACTAACAAGGATTTTCTTAGTAGCGGCGAGCGAAAAGAAATCAGTTCAGCACTAAGTCACTTTGTCTATATGGCAAATGTGAGATGCAGTGTATGGAACGTCAATATTCTAGTATGAGAAATTAACGATTTAAGTCCTTCTTAAATGAGGCCATTTACCCATAGAGGGTGCCAGGCCCGTATAACGTTAATGATTATTAGATGATGTTTCCAAAGAGTCGTGTTGCTTGATAGTGCAGCACTAAGTGGGTGGTAAACTCCATCTAAAACTAAATATAACCATGAGACCGATAGTAAACAAGTACCGTGAGGGAAAGTTGAAAAGAACTCTGAATAGAGAGTTAAATAGTACGTGAAACTGCTTAGAGGTTAAGCCCGATGAACCTGAATATCCGTTATGGAAAATTCATCATTAGAATTGTAATATTTAATCAATATTATAACGATAGTGTGCATTTTTTCCATATAAGGACATTGTAATCTATTAGCATGTATGGAATTTATCAAACAATTTTGATAAGAGTTTATTTAAATTAGAGTGCTTGCATTTTAACATAAAATAAATTTCAAAAATTTGATAAAGTGCTGATAGATTATATGAGTACAGTGCGTTAATTTTTCGGAATTATATAATGGCATGATTATCATTGATTTTTATGTTTATTATAAGCACTTGTATGATTAACAATGCGAAAGATTCAGGATACCTTCGGGACCCGTCTTGAAACACGGACCAAGGAGTCTAACATATGTGCAAGTTATTGGGATATAAACCTAATAGCGTAATTAACTTGACTATTATTGGGATTAGTTTTTTAACTATTTATAGTTGATTAACGCAATCCCGGGGCGTTCTATATAGTTATGTATAATAATATTTATATTATTTATGCCTCTAACTGGAACGTACCTTGAGCATATATGCTGTGACCCGAAAGATGGTGAACTATACTTGATCAGGTTGAAGTCAGGGGAAACCCTGATGGAAGACCGAAACAGTTCTGACGTGCAAATCGATTGTCAGAATTGAGTATAGGGGCGAAAGACCAATCGAACCATCTAGTAGCTGGTTCCTTCCGAAGTTTCCCTCAGGATAGCTGGTGCATTTAACTGTTGTATAAAATAATCTTATCTGGTAAAGCGAATGATTAGAGGCCTTAGGGTCGAAACGATCTTAACCTATTCTCAAACTTTAAATGGGTAAGAACCTTAACTTTCTTGATATGAAGTTTAAGGTTATGATATAATGTGCCCAGTGGGCCACTTTTGGTAAGCAGAACTGGCGCTGTGGGATGAACCAAACGTAATGTTACGGTGCCCAAATTAACAACTCATTCAGAAACCATGAAAGGCGTTGGTTGCTTAAAACAGCAGGACGGTGATCATGGAAGTCGAAATCCGCTAAGGAGTGTGTAACAACTCACCTGCCGAAGCAACTAGCCCTTAAAATGGATGGCGCTTAAGTTGTATACCTATACATTACCGCTAAAGTAGATGATTTATATTACTTGTAATATAAATTTTGAAACTTTAGTGAGTAGGAAGGTACAATGGTGTGCTTAGAAGTGTTTGGCGTAAGCCTGCATGGAGCCGTCATTGGTACAGATCTTGGTGGTAGTAGCAAATAATCGAATGAGACCTTGGAGGACTGAAGTGGAGAAGGGTTTCGTGTGAACAGTGGTTGATCACGAGTTAGTCGGTCCTAAGTTCAAGGCGAAAGCCGAAAATTTTCAAGTAAAAAAGTAACTAAAATTTATATTTTGTCATAATTAAAAACTTGAATAATTTTGAACGAAAGGGAATACGGTTCCAATTCCGTAACCTGTTGAGTATCCGTTTGTTATTAAATATGGGCCTCGTGCTCATCCTGGCAAC
>NW_026869579.1:0-121997 GCF_023558535.2 Drosophila nasuta | reverse complement strand
CGCCTTGGTTGGATCGTTGCGGCAGACAGCATTGATGGCAGTGGAAAAGGTTTCTGATGATAGTGACGAACAGCAGCAATGCCAACGGATGGGACACACCAGTGTTGTGCAGTGCATGTCCAAGCATATGGACAAGTTGAGCTGTCAGGAGAAGTCACAGCCAACGCTTCCCGAGACAAATGCCGTGCTGCAGCAGATGCAGCGCAATTACGAAGAGCTACAACAGCAGTTGCACGACAGGGATGTGGAATGGACGCAACGTCAGCAGGAGTTGGAGCATCATTTGCGTCACAAGCAGGATCAGCTGAATGCCGCCGAGCAGCAAGTGCTGCAGCTGCAGACACGCATTCGCGATCAGGAAGCGCTGGAGCGGATAAAGGAGCTAGGCAAAGAGCTGCAATCGCTGCGCTCCAGCACCGAGATGAAGAAGCGTGATCTGCGCGATCGTCTGGCGTCGTTCCAGGATGAGGTCAGCGCGATGCGCACTTCGTCGCAGCGTTGCAGTCCCAGCAACCACGGCAATAGCAATGGCAACCACAGCAACAGTCTCAACGATAGCAGCGGTGAGCTGTGCCGTCTGACCAACGATATGGTGAGTTTGCGCTGTGTGCTGAAGCTGAAACAGGCCGATATCCCGACGCTGTCAAGCAGAACGCAGAGCTGCAGAACGACGAGCAGCGCAGATTGAGCAATCGTGTCACTCTGCTGCACCATCTGTATCGCTCCGTTGGTCGCTTCGTTCTCAATTACGATGAGCTTCGCACGTTGATTTGCCAAATGGCGGCAATACTTAATAATCGTTCATTGCTATCAGTTTCAGAGAATCCTGACGATTTGGATGCGCTGGCTCCCGCTCATCTACTGTTTGGTGGTCCTCCAACCTTGATTCTTGAGCCCGACCTAACTAACAGCGTGTCACTCAACTGCAGCAGGTCTTCTGGACTAGATGGCGGGAGGAGTCTCTGACTCTTCTCCAGCAAAGATCCAGGTGGCGCATTCCTGATCGTCGTCTCCAAGTCAACGACTTGGTCTTGATGAAGGACGAAAATTTGCCTCCTCTTCGGTGGCCGCTAGCCCGTGTCATGTCACTTATCCCTGGCAAGGACGGCGAGTGTCGAGTTGCCGAGTTAAAGACGTCGTGTGGCAGCACCCGGAGAGCCATAAATAAACTATGTCTACTGCCCCTGAAGGATGATGTTGAAAGATAGGCTTTCAACGGCGGGAGTATGTCGGGAGCAGCAGACAGCTCATGTTAATGTAATGCTGTGACAGCGTCTGCCAGCAGCGCTGCATCTGCCGGCAGCGTTGTATGCTCTATGTTAGCGATCGCTTGCAGTTCGATCGGCTAATTGCCTTTCAATCTTGGTTTGACTATTCAATTGTAAAACGCTTGTAATCGTGTCGGTGGCGAAACTTGTACCTACTCAAGTCACAGCCAAATTGTCTAAAGAGGTGGTACCAATAATAAACAATACAAACAATAGACGTGCAAATAAAGCTACTAGAAAAGCTTAGTAGTGCAACAGGTACTATTGCAGTGCAGGTCAAACTGCTAACATGCCTCAGACGGAAATCCTTGTACTTCATGTTATTTTCATTCTAGCATGTCGAGCTTAATTCGCCCCACGTTGGGCGCCATTTAATTATGTAACAAACCGATTATACACAGCCTATGATAACGTACTCTGCTTACGGGGGCCAACTGTTGCTCAGGGCAAATGGGGTGGGTTTGTGTTATCTATAGGAGCTAAGGTTACATTATTAAAAGAGGTAAGCAGAGTTTATCGATATCTTAACATCAAAAATCTGAATTGGCATACGAACAAGCCTAAAAGTCGAAGATCCCATATGTCGGGGATCCTCTCCTACACCCACCGTCCTGTAAAGCCCATTACCCATTATGGTCTTTACCCTTTTCGTGTTTAATTTATGACACACACAACTATACTAAGGTGCCCGAAAGTCTTAATTTAATTCATTTTCAATAATGTCATTACGTTAAGTCTTTATAATTGGACTCATTTTCAAGGGCGGTCAATACCCTGTAACTCTTCTTAATATTTATGGTACTAAACAACTATATATACAATACTACAATAGTAAATATGGCATGAGTTAAACCCTATACTGTTGACATTATTATATTTTCAATTATCGGACAAGCCGTACTCACATACTTTTAGTTTTATATAGATGTACACAACTCACTGATGATCAGGCCTGATGATGAATGATGTGTGTAGGGTGTTTTATTTTGTTGATGAGATGATGTTTGTTTGCTGTGTGAACTTCCAAAAGAGAATTAGAATAATGTTAACAATATTGAATAACGACTACATACCATACCAAGTCTTTATAAAACTATGTGTGAGAGGGGTTGAGAGGAATTAATAGGCCTTCGAGTGTATTTGTAGGTTTATTTGGATAATTGAGTTGATGTGTTTTAACATTTTAAAATTATAATATTTTCCGGTAACTTGCTTCTTGCTCGAGTGCGTGCTTACAACTACTCGTATTGATTATCGATATTTATTTAAGTATTTTTAGCAAATATCGCGATACCAATACTGCATGCAGTACTAATAACTTATGAACACTGGCTAATTTGTCCGTTGTTCACAGTCGGCCTCTCCTGACACATCGACGCGTCCTCGCAAGATTCGGGGGTGGTTCATACTCCAAATCCTCATCTTCATCTGGTTCATCCGGTGGCAACTCGCACCAGCGTTTCATCTTGTCGGACGAATAGACAGATTTGTAATGTTGAGCATGTGGCAGACTTCGACTAGATATCTGTCGTTAGGTAGCACCTTGGTGATAATAAAGGCTCAATTTGCGGGAGGTGCCCGTGCTAAACGGCTCATTCTCGACCAAAATAAGATCATCTAGTTTGTATACTGTTGGTGTGGAATGTCTGGCATCGTAACGTTTCTTCGCAGCAGCTCGATGATCGTTGACTGTAGTCGCAGCATCTCTTCTTAGTTTGTTTAACTCTGCATCTGATAACATCGTTTGGTCATGACCTTGGATTACGTCCGTCAATTTTTGAGAATATCTCGAGACTCATAATCATAAAGGAGCTGAAATGGGGAACATTTAGTTGGACTATTTACCATTGTATTAATGCTCCACTGAATTGTTCGCATGTTCTCATCCATCGCTTCTCATTTTCATTTGAAGGCAATAACATAGACAATATAATTCGGTTTGCTCTCTCTGCATGACCATTGGCTCGTGGTGTCATACACCATTAAGTATGTGCTTTACGTTGTTTGACTTGCAGTACTTTTCAAAATCTTTCGATGTAAAGGCTGTTCCACGATCTGTTACGATTCGCTCTGGCATACCCAAATAGCTTGTTACATCTTGCAGGATATCCAGGACGTGTTTAGTTACGGTACTCTTCACCGCTCGTACTATGGTGAATTTTGTGAAGGCATCGACGATTACAAGAATATGCTCATTCCGTTTAGAACTTTTAGGAAAAGGTCCTAGGTGATCCATGTGTATGGTGGAAAAGGGGAATTGGATTGATGGGATTGTAGTGGTACTGACCTTTCTGTCTTACACCTGGTATTTTGTAAAGTGCGCAGCCTACGCATGCTTTTATATAGCTCTCAACAAAATTACGCATTCGAGGGAACCAAAACAAATTCAGAATTCGAGCCATCGTCTTGTCTGTGCTCATATGTCCGGCCTTATCATGACATTCGTGTAAAATATGAAATCTTAACAGCTTTGGCACAACCCACAACAACTTATTTTTATACTTTCGGAAGAGGCGGTCATGCTCTATAAGATATTCGTCGGTCTTCGATTTCTTCTCTGATTTCATATCGACAACGATTTCTCTGATTTTCTCGTCCTGCAATTGTATAGAAAATAACCAATCAGCTTCGTCAATTATGGCTTTTGAGATCTTTAAGCATGCTGTATCCATCTCATGATGATCTTCGAATGGTGCTCGACTTAGTGCATCCACATGACTCATCTGTGTTCCAGCGCGATGGACAATGTCTATGTCAAATTCTTGAATGCGCAACCACCATCTAGCAATCCGGGGTATAAGCTCTCGTTTCTCCATTGACGTTTTCAGTGCATTACAATCTGTAACAACTTTCAGCTTTTACCATATATATATATCAGGCGTCTCTTTAACTCGTCAAATGCATCTTGTTGTGCTGGCTTCCACATGAATTTCAGTTCCTTGCGCAATAGGAAACGCAATGGCTCTGAGATGATAGCATATCCAGCTACGAATTTGCGAAAATAACCAGTGAGACCAGGAACTTTCTCACATCGGTTACATTGGTGGGCTTCGGAAACATTCTAATGGCATTCGTCTTAATATCCCCAGGACTAATGCCGTTTGCATGTATTTGGTGACCAAGGAATGTGATTGACTGCTTGTATAGTTCACATTTATCCATGTTTAAAGACAATCCACACTCATGCAAAGCTTTAAGAACTCGCTCTAGCTTCTCATACATTTCGCTAAAAGTATGGCTACCAATAAGGATGTCATCCATATAGTGTATCATATCGCCTTTGTACACTCTCCTCTGTAATTCTGCCATAAGTCGATTAAAAACAGCAAGTGCGTTTTCAATCAAATGGAAGTCGTTTGAATTCATATAATCCATCAGTGGTGATAAATGCTGTGAATTTCCTGCTCTCTGGGGCTATTTCTATCTGGTAATAGTCACTGTTAAGGTCCAGGGATAAAAGTACTTATATCGTTTTGCCTCCTGCAGGCACTCTTCAATGTTCGGTACTGGGAAATTTTCCTTCTTGATCAAATTGTTCCGATGTCTGTAATCGACACACATTCGATCACTACCATTCGGCTTTTGATGAGCACTATCGGGCTGGCGTACTCTGATGTGGATAACGTTATAATATCCTGCTCCAACAACTCGTCGACCATTTTGCGAACAACTTCCTTCTTTGGCTCGAAACTCGATAAGGCGCTTGAGAAACTGTCTAACCGCTCTCAACAATTATATGGGCTTGGACTAAATTTGTTTTTCCGATGTCTTGCAATCCTGTAGAAAACGTTGGGGAACCTTTCCAGCAAATTACGTATTTTGCCTCTTTCCTGATCATTCTGAAAATTGATCAAAAGTTTGTCTATAGCATTGCCGATTGGAATTAACTGCTGATGAACTGCTCGCTTAACTTCTGTTACATGTGGCTCAAAGCTTAGCGTGAGATGAGCGCTAATGATAACATCTTGTCCCAATAGGAAATTCTTTGGCTGTGACCACTTTTCCTTCGATGTCCATGTCCACAATGATCGCTTCTGTGAGGATACATGAACCCCCGCAAATGCCTCTTATTTGCATAGAACATTTGTGGCGTTCAGCGTGTAGCCTGGCTACCTGTATCAATGAAGGCGCTATACTCGTGTGAATTTATCATGATTTTTCTGATGAAAAGTTTGGATTGGTGGCTCCTAAACGCATTGTATTCGCTTGCTGCTTTTGCTCGAAGTTGCTGCCTTTTGGTAAGAATTCCTTTTTGTTGTGCTCGGTCCACCTCTGTTTACAAAATAAGATTCAGCTGCATCACGAAGTGGCTTCATTGACGAAGTGAATCGCTGCAGTACTGTTTTGAAGTTCTCGGTGCTGTAGTCCTGATCTTACATATCTTATAATAGCGGCTTCGCTTAGCTGGTACCGCACCCCAAGGGCGGACATCCTGAAACAGTACTCCTTGACCGTCTCCTTTGATCGTCTGGTTGCATTTGCCATAGTAAAATGCACTTCTGCTTCGTCTGGGTTTGCTCGAACTCGTCCTGTATAGCTTCAGCAAAACTGTTCCATGTCGTGTGGAGAATAGGTGAGGAATCGAGCCACATCTTGGCTGGTCCCTTTATTCGTGTGTATATTGCGAGTAATACAAATTTCTCGTCCCATTGATAAGCATCAACCACTTTGTTGACTCGATCAATGAACTGGTTTACGGAAATGGCGTTCTCATCACTTGGATCAAACTCCGGCAATGTGTTTGCAATTTCTTTCACCGATGCTTGTCTCATGACCTGTCCAATATGTCTGTTATCATTGTTGATATTTTCGGGTTCCACTTCAATGATTTGCTGCTCTTGATTGTTTGCCCTTGATGCTTCTGCATTTTGCCTTTGCATTGCGACTAGCTGACCCATCATATTCGTCAATGCTTTCATTTCATTTTGCAATTGAGAATTGCCGTTGATTGTGACGTCATCGCTTCTTCTTGCTGCGTAGAAAGCCCAGCCGTTACTGGCATCTCTACTTCTTCCGATTGCTCAAATTCTATTAATCTTAGAATTAACTCAGCTCGGGTGCCTGAGCATGACAAATTTCTAGCTCGTAGCAGGTACCTTAACTCGTCTACTTTGAGTCCATCTATTTTCGTCATTTTTCCAAACTCGATCGTCTCTCTGTCTTTGCTTTTACTTATTGCGCAATTCCGTTGCATGTGTGCAAGCGAGACAACTGCTAAGTATTTCACAACGTTGGCGTCTGTTTGCGAATTTCACCACAACTTTTCGTACACAAACCTTTTGTATGTACATACATATGTCTTCAAGTTCACACAGATTCTTGAAATCGTCTCTTGCTTCCACAGGTTTACTAAGATTCCTGATTTCTATATTTTGAATTCGTCACATAGACCTTTGGGAACACATCCCATTACAAACTTTCCACGTCGACAATTCTTCTTGCTTTTGTGAGTTTTCAGCACCACATCCAACCTCAAGAATCCCACTTCTGAACTGTGAGAGGGGGTTGAGAGGAATTGATAGGCCTTCGAGTGTATTTGTAGGTTTATTTGGATAATTGAGTTGATGTGTTTTAACATTTTCAAATTATAATATTTTCCGGTAACTTGCTTCTTGCTCGAGTGCGTGCTTACAACTACTCGTATTGATTATCGATATTTATTTAAGTATTTTTAGCAAATATCGCGATACCAATACTGCATGCAGTATTGATACCGATAACTAATAACTTATGAGCACTGGCTAATTTGTCCGTTGTTCACATATGTGTATTACAAGAATAAAAAGCTACGTTAATTCATTCATTTTAATTTAACATTAATGCAAATACCAGTACTTTTAAATTATACAAATTAATTAGCGGCAATCAGGTTATGGCTATTAGCCGCGGAAAATCCTCATAGATGGCGACAATACTTGGGATGCTCCTATAGGGGCATCACTGTTCAGAACATAGAAGCAGCACTATGCTAACAATTTTAGCGCGGCCCTATGGGGCAGCACCGGTAGGAGACGTGTCGATTCTCTGCTCGACTGCTTTTGCCTTTTCGAATTAGTCCAAGTTAGCCGGTGCTAACAATTTTAGCGCGGCCCAATGAGGCAGCACGGGTATGAGTCGAGGCGATCCTCTGCTATGGCACTAATTCGCTCGCTGAGTTATATTCCAGTTAGCCGATGCTAACAATTTTAGTGCGGCCCAATTGGGCAGCACCGGTAGGAACAGTGGCAATCTTCTTTGCTTTTCAGCTTATGTATATGCCCACTGTAACTCCAGCAGCAGCTTTGCGCGCCGATAATGCGCAGATACAAATACTATATGGCGGTGGCCAAACTGTTTAAACGCTTTCTAAACGTTTATAGATCCACGCCGCGCTAACTTGCAAATGCCTTATAATTATCAAACAATACTCTGGTGGCTATGTTCACGCAGATGGAGAAATATTTTCCTTTAATACAATGCTCAGCTCTGGATTGCTGACTTCTATATATATATTTATAAACTGTCCCAGCCAATTGATCCAAGCGCCTTGGTATGGGAAACGGAAAAGGAAAGTTTCTTCTTCTTCTTCTTGTAATGTGTCTTCGATATTCGAATATTGAGCTTACACAGAGTTGATCTCAACTATTCGACCAATCTCTGAAATTTATTTGTGTGAATGGTAAATTACTGTCAAGGGCTGCTAACTCGACTAAGTGATATGTAATATGCGATTAATCGATATTAGTCAGCTGGATATGTTTACATATCGTGAAATGGCCAGATATTGCAAATGCAAATCTAAAATTTAAATTGCACCCTCACAACTGTTAGACCTCTGTTGACTCTATCGAACGAGGAGAATTTCACCGATCCATACAGAGATGCTTTGAGCACCCATTAAGGGCAGCCAACTTCACTTTTCAACTTTTTTTCGCTGAGAACGCAACGCATTGAACCAGACAGAAAAAAGGAGAAAAAAAGAAAGAAAGAAGAAAATTGTTCTTTAAATAAGAAAATAATTCAAAAACTGTTGGCATCCAAGGATCCCTTTTGTCCCCAACCTTGAGGGCCGTCTCAATTAGAGAAATTTAAGGTGTTAAATTTTTCTTTATAATTTTGCCACTGATTGGTAAGTTGTGTCGATCTGCATGGACCTTTCTATAAAAATGTTATTTTATACAGCTAATTGGTCATACTGCTGGCAATTGCAGACGCTAGACCCTTTATTCAGTGGAATAGGTGTTGCCCATTGCGGTCTCCGCCTCCCCTTTTTGAACAGGTGCCACGTGCCAATCACAGGCGGATATTCACCTAACCTGCAGGCGTTAATGGGGTATTAGTGCAGAAAGCGAATCTCGTTGCGGACAGCCAACTAGAGCGAAGAAAATATAATAATCTAGGCAGTGAAACTTCGCTGCAGATCACCGATAAAGGGTATTCGATAGCGGCTCGTCAAAGGCGATAATAGAGACGTTCTACGGAGCGTAGATCCTCTGGAAACACCAGCACCATCTGCCGTGGATTGTTTTCGTTTGTTAATTGCACCAAGAGTGCCAACATGGTTTGATAAAGAAAAGAAATGAAATTGAATTTGTAATAAGTGCTTGTCAAATCAACTAACTCAATTTTTTTACTTTTATACAGCTAACGAGGATTCGATAGCCTGATAATCATAACACTTTATCATCTTTCACAGCTTTCATCAGCAATCATAAACGACGGATTCAGCTGTTATCAGGCCTGCTAACATCGATGGAAAGTGCGTAAGTACGGCATAGCCGTGTATGTAATCTAACTGATTGGGGGTTGTGATTGTGTCGCGCTTGATTCCATGTTGGTCCGTGTTGGTTATATTTTTTATTATAAAGTCATGAAGAAAAACATTTGTGAAAATTAACGTTACGTACCGATTACGAAAATACAATTAACTAAGCACTATTATTCAATAGAGAATTTATAAACAAAATGAAGAATGTTTATTAAAATAATGTATAATATGGAGCAGAAAACAATTATGGGTTAAGATTTTGATTTTAAATTGGGAACTGGATATGCGAGCGTTAAGGTTGATGCGATGCGACCACGTTCTTTTAAAGTTGGACGCAAGTAGTTAAAAGGAATTTCGCCTTAAGCAGTGCAATCACAAATTTTAATGCAAAGCTAGCTACTGTTAGAATCAACACTCACATTAAAAGGAAATTGGCAATTCCTTGTGCCTATTGGAAGATCTAACAGGGAAAGAAATAGCACATTCCTCACAAAACCCCTTTGGTAATTTCTCGTTCACCCTTTTTTAAATTTCAATCTTCGTCGTAAAGACTCATATTGAACTTGTAGTGTAGGGGTGAGCATTTTCAGTTAATTTGCAATTTGAATTTAAATTGCATGGTGGTATCAATATTTGCGACGCGGCTGTTTTGCAAGCTAACATCTGCGCGCGATAACATCTGCATTCGATGATAGATGCACTCACCAACAGATGTTAATATTTAATCTAGTAATCGAATATTTGAGGTGAGTTGGCACGATGAGTTTGCCATTCATAACGTATTAAACAATATCGATACCACACTTAGATTACTCAAACAATATCGATACCCACGATTAGTCTAGGCTAGACCATCTGTTTTTAATTGGAAGAGAAAAGTTGAGCCGCAGCAAAAGAATAAATTAAATTTGACGACATCCGTCATATTATTATATATAACATATCAAAATTTGGGGTTGCTCGGGGTGCGCACCATTCAAATTGCATTTTCTGATATTCTTTGGCCTTCTCTTTGGTTTAACAAGGTACGTAGCGAGAAAACCAAACTTCATAATTTTCATTAGTACCTTTTTCCTGGTGTAGGGTATTGTGTGTGTAATCACGTGGCGACGACCACTGTACAGCACACATCAACTGATCTGCAACTGCACAGGCCTCGCGCCAAAAAGGCGTGGCAATAACTTTGCAAAGGAAGTTGCCATCAAGCGCCCAGATATTAGCAATTTAGTCACCAGCTTAGTGACGCCAAAGACAGCAGGAGGCTGTAGAAGCTACGCCATGCGTTGCTAAGGCAGTTCTAAGAAGGAACACTAGCGTCGGATAAACCCGCTTTTGAGAGAGCACTGTCGCTGTCGAATCGCTAATCGTTGCCACTTTTCGTTTCCAATCGCTGCGCCATGCGCCGCTGAGGCTGCGCGTTTTTGACGCAGACTCGTTGCTACTATTCATCGTAGAAATTTTGCTGTTGTTTTCTTTTTCTTATATTACTTTTCATTAAGTTATGTAATGAAAAATAATGTAACAATAATGTAACATAAATTCAAATCAAAATTAGTAGTGAAATGTAATTTCTATTTAAATTTAAATTTGAGCTTTATATTTAGTATTTTAAGTTAGATATAATTGAAGAGTAAGTCCTCATATTTCCAATGCGTATGGTATGTATATAAAATTATATAAAAGCTAAAATAACAACAGTTTTTATGATTGTTAATTCCGCTTTATTCGCGAACACAAAGACTGGACCTAATTGTTGTTGTTGGACGACGAAAACGGAGAGAATGATGACGCGCTGATGAGTTCTTGTTTTCAACTGTCTTTATAATTCTATGGTAAGTTACATTAAGTCTAACTTAACTAGAGCGGCGAAGCGAGGCGAATTCGCTCAGAGAGCAACAAACGAAAGCTTTATGCGCTCTCGCTTCGCCCTAATTCTAACAACTTCATGTGACTTCATATGATACTTCATGCTCTTAATTATCTAAATCAAATGCGCCAACACCGGCCCCGATAAACGGCTGTGCCTTCATACGATTGGCAGAGGCGCCAATTTGTGTACTGGCCGTTTGTATAGCCCTGGATACACCGCCTCAACTCGACCCACCATCCACTGCATCGGCGGCTGATTGTCCTCTGCGACGACGACGAGCTCTCCGATTCGCAGATTTGGCTGCAACCGGTCCCAATTGGCCCGTGCCTGCAGGCCCAGCACATACTCCCAGGACCATCGCTGCCAGAACGCTCGCTTGAGCGACGAGACAGCTCGCCATCGCCTTAAGCAACTCAGACCCTCCTGGTCCGGGGTCCGCGATGCTGCTGGTGCCACCAGTGGACCGCCCACCAGTAGATGCCCTGGGGTTAGCGCCTCGCCGTCGTTGGGTCGTGGCTTATGGCTCCTAGCGGGCGGGAGTTGAGCACCGCCACGACCACCGTCTGCAGCTCCTCGGCCGTGAGCAGGGCGTTGTCCACCGTCCGTAGGAGTAGGTGCTTTGCAGACTTCACACCTGCCTCCCATAGTCCTCCGAGTGAGGAGCCCTCGGCGGTATGAACGCAAATTCTCATCCGCTTCTTCATGCGAAGTCGCGAACTGCGTTCTCCTCGGCCTCGACTCCTCCAGATGGCGACTTGCTCCGACGAAGTTCGTCGCGTTGTCGCAATGGACTCGGCTCGGGCATCCTCTTCGACCAACAAACCTTTGGAAAGCCATCAGAAATGCATTAGTTGACAGATCGGATACAATTTCTAAATGAACCGCTTTTGACGCAAAAGACGAACAAAGCTATGTACGACTTGTACGGCGGCTTTCCGCGAATCCTATAGGTTGTCTCAACCGGGCCACAAAATCTACGCCACAAATTGAAAATGGGCGGAGCGCTCGGAGTCGATCAGCAGGCAAATTTCCCATTATTTGCGTAAGCAACCGAGGTTTGCATTTAAAGCAACGGATGCATGATCGTACTGTCTGACGACAAAGCTCTTGAGCATTGACTAACCAAAGTCGTTCTCTGAGAATGCTTACGAGCGCTCTTGGGCCAGCGTGACAGTTGGTCATGTGAAGGTACCTCACATAGCTACGAGCAAATAGTGAACGCTTCGACAAGAGGTGGAAACTTGGCATCATACGAAATAGGAGCATTTACCAGTCGCCCCCGACTCGCAACAACGAAAACGAACACCAAGATCCTTCATACTCATGTATGAAAGGATTGAGTCGTTGTAGACTCGAGCTCACACGTGTACTCTTACGAACCCTTTCTATATCGTCTCTGAATTCGAAATCCTGCATTACTTCTACTATTTTGCTGAATGCTTCTTTTTAGTTCTGATGCCGTTGGAACCAGTTCAAATTGAACTGTTTTGTCTTTGCATCTTCGAATGAAGCGGAACACATAAGCGAACACTCTCAACAGACTTGTGTGTGACGAAAAACTTTCGACCGAGTCCCCTAGATCTGACTTTACCACTATAGCTGTCAGTCCAACAGCTGTTTTGCGCACTTCAAATTGCGCGTCTCTTCGGAGACGAAATGGTGGTTAACTGGCCATGCGACGTGTTCCATCAAGAATGACGGACCACTAAACCACATTGACGCGCACAGTTCAGTCACATCGCAACCTCTCGATACAATGTCTGCGGGGTTCTGCTTAGTTGGAACATGATGCCATTCCACGCTCTCTGACCACTCTTGAATCTCGGCCACTCGATTCGACACGAATGTCGCGAGAGTGGAAGAGTGACTTCCGAATCCGACCAAAAACCGTCCGTTCAATTGGTGATCGGATCAGCCTTCGGATGCGGTGGCAGAGTTCTGCAAGAAGGTGAGCTGCACACAACTCAAGTCTAGGAAGAGTCTTAGTCTTGAGGGGAGCTACTTTTGACTTTGAGTTTAGTAATGATACTTTACAACCTTCTGCAGTATGCGTACGAACGTAAATACACGCCCCATACGCTCTTATTGAGGCGTCGGCGAAGCCATGAATCTCTATCGGTGACGTAGGCTCTGTGAACAAATATCGTGGCACTTTTATGTTTTGCAATTGTGTCAAATTTGACTTCAATTGCTGCCACGATGTATCAAACTCAATGGTATGGATTCGTCCCACTCCAACTTTTGAAGCCAGAGCTCTTGAAGCAGTATCTTTGCTTTTATAATTAAGGGACTCAATAGGCCAAGCGGATCGAATAACCGCGATATCACCGAGAGAATGTTCCGTTTTGTGGCTTTAAGACCCATGAATGAATCGTCGATCCGGAATTGGAACACGTCTTCATTTGGCAACCAAATCACACCTAGAGTCTTGGTTGCGTCAGTCTCGGAGATCGTTATCGGCTTTGGTGTACTGTCTGATGCGGAGAACCCAGGAGCATTCGAGAACCACTTCGCAAGTTCAAAACCTGCTCCTAGCAGTATCTGCGACACTTCAGACTTAATTGTCTTCAGGTCCTCGACGCATGCGGCACCAGTCAACATATCGTCAACGTAGAAGTCTTGCCTGATAACCTCAGCTGCCATGGGGTGCGAGGATTTCGCAATCTCGCTCAGCTGGATCAAACACCGTATGGCCAAGAATGGCGCTGGCGCAGTGCCATATGTTACAGTATTTAATCTGAATAATCTCAACGAGTCTGATGGATCTTTTCTCTACACTATGAGCTGATAGTTTCGATCTGCCTCGTACACCATAACTTGGCGGTACATCTTTTTGATGTCGGCCGTTAATGCGTATTTATGCAATCGAAAACGAAGTAGAGTCGAAAACAGCTCTTCTTGAATGTTCGGCCCGACCATAAGAATGTCATTCAACGCCTTATGTATCGAAGTGCGACACGAAACATCAAATACGACCCTCAGCTTTGTCGAAGTGCTTTGGGGCCGTAATACACATTGGTGCGGAATAAAATAGTGTGGTGTACTTGGAAGGATGTGACTCACTTCGGACATGTGGCCCATTTCTACATATTCTTCCATAAATTCCAAGTACATTCGCTTTAACTCGGGATCTCAAGTTAAGCGTTTTTCAAGCGACAAAACCGCCGTTTTGCAACTCAAATGAGCACCCAAGCTGGTGCGAATCTAGCGGCAATCTTCTCACATTATTTGTAAAATGATCTTCACAACTTTGTTGTTCAGCGGAAAGGACTTTGGAGGGAGAGCGCACATCTTCGACAGTCAAAAATTCAGAAAGGTCTTGTCAATCGAACTCCAACTTTCTTCAGATTGACAGTCATCTTCTGGTGAGATTTTTCACCAGGAGTGTACCGCCCGAGACAATCCACCCAAGGCTTGTCTTTTGGAGGATTGGACACTCTGGACCTTGCTTGATTTGGCCAACGGACAATAGGTCAAAGAATGATTCAGCGTCGATAAGAAGATCAATTTTCTGCGGTTTGAAGAAATAGGGATCCGCTAGCTGAATATTGTCAGGTATCTTCCAGCCACTGACATTTACAGTGTGATCTGGCTGATAACCTGAGATCGATTTGAGGATCCATAAATCGATCGCATATTCATTGCAGCCAACTCGCGACTTCACCACAGTGTGTATCTTTTTCTTAACTTGAGAATTGGATTCACCAATGCCAAGCAAGCTGATGCACGAGTCTTCTCTACGCAAATGCAGCCGCTGAGCTAGTTCCTCAGTCACAAAATTAATTTGTGACCCAGAGTCCAGCAAAGCTCGGGCTAAGACGAAATCGCCTGAGTTCGTCTTTATTTTGATGACTGCTGTGGCCAGGATCACTTTATCCGACACGGTCGCATGCATCGCATGTGAAGTGGATGGACGATCAGGCTCAACAGCGGAGACTCGGGGGTGGTAACGCTCTACTGTTTGTAGTCGCAGAATATATGTGCAGCAACGTATGATGTGAACGGCTGCACTCACGACACTTTTTGCCTTACATTTGGCGACAGTGTGACCCTTCCGAAGACAATTTATGCATAATGCAGTTGTTTTCGCGTAGTCGAATCTCTGTTTAACTGCCAAGGCAGCAAACGTCGAGCAACTCACGATGGAATGATCTTCGGAATTGCAATATTCACATATTTGGGTCTTTTGATCAAACTTATCTTTGAGCGTCGTACACGAAAACGAGCTTTTATTAAGCTGTTTAGCGGAAACGGCTTGAATCGGACTTTGTCAAGTGCTGATATCGACGATTAAGCACAGTTTCACACTCACTCCATAATGGAATTTTCGTGTAATCTAGCTGCTCATCCCACTTCTTCTTTGTCATTGCATCAATTTGTGCATGACCAGGTGAATAAGGATTGCATTTGCAATCTTCTTCATCACCTATCGACAACAAAGATCCGTAGAGACAGTGTCAATCAAGTTTCGCAACGCTGAAGCGGAGGCTGCGAAATCTTTGGCAAATTGAAAAGAGCAGTGATATTTTCATTGAATATCAGACAATCATTGTCATATACTCTTTTCAAACTCGCCATTGCTTTCTCATAGTTGTCCTCGGTGACTTGAAACGCTCTCACCGTTCAAGAGCCTCACCAGAGAGACAAGAAATGAGATGATTGAATTTCTCAATGCGCGGAATTGAATGGTCATTGTCAACAAGAGTCTCAAACAAACTTATGAAATTCTTAAATTCGGAATACTTTTTCCTAGTCACTTTCACTTAGAAAACAAAAACAATGTTCTGCCTAAGCGGTTCACTTTTTCAAATTAAAAATATAAAATTTAAAACAAATGCTCTACTATTACGTATGTGCCAAGAATTGAAAGCGTCACTAGAATTTTGCAACTTGGCAACCAATTCAATTGTTCGCTTCCAATTTTCGCACAGTACCTGGAATTGGCGATCTTTAATGATCCCAGCCACTTTCCTCTGTGTGTTTTCTGCAGTTGCAGGGTATCCTCCAGCGATGATGCGAAGAATCCAGCGATAACAACACAATACAAGTAGAATCACAGCACTGGCACAGTCAATAGTTTGTTTATATTTTATTATATTTTATAAACGACCGGCGCGAATTTGTTTTGTTTTTGTTTTCTATTTTCAATCAATCACTCGCGTTTAACACCAATTAGTGTCCACCCGGGGCGCCATGAAAAATCACAAGAGTTTTTATGATTGTTAATTCCGCTTTATTCGCGAACACAAAGACTGGACCTAATTGTTGTTGTTGGACGACGAAAACGAAAACGGAGAGAATCATGACGCGCTGATGAGTTCTTGTTTTCAACTGTCTTTATAATTCTATGGTAAGTTACATTAAGTCTAACTTAACTAGAGTGGCGAAGCGAGGCGAATTCGCTCAGAGAGAAACAAACGAAAGCTTTATTGCTCTCTCGCTTCGCCCTAATTCTAACAACTTCATGTGACTTCATTTGATACTTCATGCTCTTAATATTCTAAATCAAATGCGCCAACAAGAGCTGTTATATATTCTAATTCCTTTTGAAGTTCACCCAGCTCATCAATCATCACAGGCCTGTCGATATCGATTCAGTAAGAGAAAACAGCGTAAAAGGGTATGTGTAAGTACGGCATAGCCGCACCGAAAATTCGTTTGTAAATTATATATGACAGCTATAAAGTGTTATATTCATACCCATTCTAATAGAAAATACTAGGCCAATTAGTATAGTAGGCCAATAATGCATAACATGAAGTTTTGTACATGCATTAAATTATTTTTGAAGTCTTTAGGACTTACTATTGTCGAATAATCATGAATTTGAAATAAATTGTAAAGTAATGGGCACCTGATATTACTTATTGTTGCTTAATTTAGGTAAAGACATATCGCCAGAAGCTTTTACAGGTTAGGTGGGTAAAGAAGAAGAACATAACCATCTTCGGTCTTCGTAATTATATATTGAATGCATAATCTTCTTAGCAGGTCTATCGGTTGATAGCCCATCTTGTCTGTTCAGTCTTAACTCTGTCTACCTTCTTTTACCTGTGTGGCACTGTGGCTTCCTAGGTGGCAAAAGACCCACCCACTTTCCCTGAGCTGTAGTCGACAATGTAGGCAGAGTATGCTTCCAGTTCGCTGCCCACTTAACGTGTTCATCACAATGGCGAGCGATGAGTGCCAGCGTAATGGGATGCCGTCGAGGCAATATAATAGGATGATGGGCATCGCAGGAAGAGTTGAATTACCGCCAACACGCAGAAGTCCAAATTGGTCGATGAAAGGCAACAAGGAAGCGATTGAACTCGACGAAGCCTTTCGAGTGAATCTCCGTCACATCACTCCATAAATTTAACAAATGCACCATTTGCACTAGCAGTAGCATCAAGAAAACCCATTTTTCTAACTTCATGAAGCAGCTTGACCAGAAGATAAGCACCACATAATTCCAGCTTGGGAACCGATATAGTTTTGTGGGGTGCGACACTGGACTTAGAGCACAACAGCTGACTATGAGAAGTGAGTCCATAGATTATAAGTAGTTAAATTTAAGTTTCTGGTTGAACAATAAAACTTAAAAGGTATTACAAATTGTGTATTATTTAAAGGTTAAGGACCCTAGTGAGACTTCTTTTTCAAATATTGGTACTTATATTTTTAAAATGATTTTATTATCTTCATTAGTTGTTTCTAAGTTGATGAGTCTGTAAAAGTGTTCCTCATTTTCTATGTTAAGGATTTGGTCCAAAAGGTTAGGTTTGGTTAGGTGGGACCGGCTGCCCCTGTACGGGGCAAAGCATAGACCAGTAGAGGTCCGTAGCTGTACCGGTAGCTTATCTACGTCTCAGAAGTCGCGCAGTATGGACGCCTTCTTAGCAAAAGCCAGTAGCATCCTAGGAGGTAGCCGTGAAACGTCCGAAGATCGTTGTGGCACCGCGAATTAAGGTATTTCAACCGGAGTCGGGATAACGCTGGGCATCTACAGAGAAGATGCTCGAGTGTTTCCTTAACTCCGGGCTCGTTGCATTTCCTGCACTGATCACTGTTCGTGATACCCAGCTTTACAGCATGGACAGTGACCAGTTAAAATGCCTAGCATTTGTCTGCAGTCTTTCCTTGAAAGCTGCATGACGAAATTAGTTAAGTTTTTGTTAGTAGAGGCACATATCAGCCTTGCAGTTTTGCACGAGTTGAAATTGCGCCAGCTCGTGTCTCACTGAAGTCTAGAGCTCACTTCAATTTCCTGCCTAGAGTTCGCAGGGATATCGGAACATTGCACATGTTACCGACATCGAGCCCCACTCCTCTTTGGCGAGAGAGTCTGCGATCTCGTTGCCATCGATGCCCTGGTGGCTTGGGATCCACTAGATACGCACGACCGCAGATGCGTTCAGCGACTCTATTGCTCTTCTGCTGTCCAGGACAACTTTGGACTTGACCACATCAGAGTATATTGATCTTATTGCAGCCTGACTGTCAACAAAGATGTTAAAAGAGTTATGATTACACTGTAAACCCCGAGCCAATTCGGCAGCCTTGCCAATAGCGAAAACTTCCGCCTGGAAGATGCTGCAGTGGTCTGGGAGTTTATAGGAATGTTTGGAGACCGGGTCTGGACGGTATACGGCCGCTCCGACACCATCATCCATCCATCTTCGACCCGTCGGTGAAGAGGTTGAGGGCTTCGGGAATGCATAACCCTTCCCGCCAGCAGTCCGGTTCCAAGAATATTGTTTTAATATGGTCAGTACTGGTAAGGGGGATAGTATAGTCCAGGTCTCTACTAGTCTCCTACCAATGGCGCTGTGACCATAGCCTAACAGACCCAGATTGCCTGTTGCGGCAATCCTTAGGGACGATTTTGCGGCTATGGATTGCGCGTATATGTTCAACGGTTCGACGCCAGCTATTAGCTCGAGGGCTTTAGTTGGCGTCGACCTGATAGCGCCTGTGATGCACAGTAGCGCTTGACGCTGTGTCCTTTCCATGATGGATAGGTACGTCCTTTTTCCGTGGCCTGGCACCAACAACGAACAACTGAGATGTATATCCACCGCATTAGATTGGGTGAGAGGCCCCAAGTGCAACTAAGCATCTTTTCGCCATGTATAATGCTCCGGTGGCCTTCTTCACCCTTTCTAGCACGTTAAGCTTCCATGACAGTTTGCTGTCCAGAACCACACCTAGGTATTTTACTGCTAGGCTCGGCTTTAGCATGGTGCAGCCTATTTTGGGGGGACCACGCAGGTACCTTATACCTCTTCGTGAAGAGGATAAGGTCCGTTTTGTCCGCGTTAATGCTGAGCCCGGCTGATTCGGCCCATGCTTTAACTTCCCGTAAAGTAAGTTCCATTACGGAACTAAGGGTGGTTGGGCATTTCCCAGTTATCAAAATGCTTATGTCGTCGGCATAGGCAATTAACTTGGGGCCCGTCTAGTGAATTTTGAAGTAGGCTATTTACGACCAGATTCCAAAGGAGAGGCGAGAGAACCCCACCCTGGGGAGTGCCACCTCGCACTACTTTTGTAATGGCCGCATCGCCCCACGTAGCCACCACCCGCCTGTCGCAAAGAAGGCGGTTGACCCACCTGTGGATCGCTGGTGCCGTGTTAACTGAGGTAAGGCCCTTCATAATAGCGTCAGTGGTGACGTTATTGAAGGCGCCTGAAATGTCAGAAATGCACCCAAGGCATATTCTTTATAATGGTCTGCTTTTTCAATGGAGGCTACTAGAGCATGGAGAGCTGTCTCAATGGACTTGCCCTTTGTATACGCATGCTGATTTGGGGACAACAGATGCATTGAGTTGCTTCTGATGTGCAAATCAAGTAGCTTTTCAATGTTTTTAGCAGGAAAGAGGTTAGGCTGATAGGCCGGAAGTCATTTGGGACCACATGACTGCATTTACCCGCCTTGGGCAGGAAAATTACTTTCGAGGTCCTCCAAAGAGTGGGGATGTGACCCCATGCGAGGCACGCCGAATAGATACCCGATAGCCACGGAACAATCGTGAGCTTACTGGCTTGCAGCATTGCTGGCGAGAGTCCATCGAGACCGGGCGACCTGACTTTCGCAAAGGAGTCGATAGCCCAAATTATTTTATTAGCTGTAATTAGACCGGCGGGGGTCTCATAATCGGGAGACTAGGAAGGAGCTGCCAGTCACTGTTCTCCATTCCAATACATCCCGGAAAATGAGTTGAGAGCAGTGCTTCAAGAGTTTCAGCACTGCTCTCCGTCCACACTCCATCGCCCGACTTGAGCAGACTAGGACTGGAAGACTGCTTGGAGAGCAGTTTCCTCAGTCTGGAGGTGTCTTTGATGTTGTCTAGGTCAGAGCAAAAGGATCTCATTGAAGACCTTTTGGATGATCGGATCATCCTCTTGTAAGACTTTAGGAGAGACCTGTACTCGTCCCAGACATATTCGTTGTCCGCCTTCATAGCAAGTTGAAACATGCTAGTAAGCTCCCCACGAAGCGAAGAGATCTGGGTTCCACCAGGGTGGCTTCGATCTTCTCGTCGGTCTTGAGAGCCTACATGATTGGCGAAATGGGGAAAGTAGTCCTGCTGAGAGGACATTGACATTTGTTTCTAGGTCCTGTACCGAGTTGATGTTACCCGGCGGACCAAGAGACTTGGAAACAAGGCTAGAGAATTTCGCCCAGTTAGTATTGCGGGGATTTCTGAACGGCTGAGCCGCAGGTACCCTGTTAAATGGAATAGTAAATTGAATGTACTTATGATCCGAAAGGAGGGTCTATCAGGACCCTCCACTCTTCTACATTGGTACACTCAGTCGCAATCGTTAAGTCCAGCACATTACAAGAGGTGGGACCTACATAGGTAGATACCTCACCTCTGTTGGCTAGTCTAAGCTTATTGTTAAGGATAAAATCAAGAACTGACTCACCCCTGTCGATGATGTCGGGACTTCCCCAAACGCTATGGTGGGCGTTGGCGTCCGTTCCGATGATAAGATGTTTTTGGAGGAGCAGACCATGTCCACCAGCCTCCGCAGCTCGTCAGGTGGAGCCGGCATGTCGTGGGCCATGTAGCAGGATGCCAGCATCAAACATCCCTCACGGCTCTCCAGCACCACCACGGTAAGATCGTCATTGCTGTAATTAGGTAGTAGATGAGCTTTTAGCCCCTTTTTACAAGGATGGCAGTTCTCGATCTACTTACCAATGTCGGGACGTACAGATCGTAATTAAGCGACTTCAGCCCAGCAACCGTGTTGCCCGACGCTATCCACGGTTCTTGGACCAAAGCCGCGTAGGCGGACACTTCCTCCATGGCAAGGGTAGCTCCGCCGAAGCCGTTTTAGATTTGTGGAGGTTGAGTTGCAGCACACTCATTAGAGGTTAGCAAACTCGCGGGGGCCCGTCTTCATGGACAGTTCCTCCCCACCTCCTCCATCTCATCAGTCAAGCTGAGGTGCTGGGTGGCGTCGGTCACGCTCTCAAGACCGAGATCTGCCTCAACCTCCCAGCCCTTAGCGTGTGTGTTTCCTTGTCGTTCGGATGACGTTTCTTGAGGCGAAGGTACACGCTCCCTAAGCCCCTCGCCATCTTCCCATTGCATTTATATAGCAGATCCTCGGCCTCCTTATTGATCTGAATGATCACGTGCTGCCCACCACTGGGTAAAGGTTCATCAACCTTCAGCACGGACCAATCACTCGTCGGTATGGCCGGGTTCTGCTTTTAAGCAGCTGAAGCGCCCGCTCGCCCTGAACAACTATTGGGAAAAGGACTTTCGCCTTCGGCATGGACGGAATATTATTCCTATCCACCACGTCCAGCTTGGCCCCTCCCACAGTCCGTCCAGTTTGGGTACGGTCGCTTACAGCCATTGCAATGTTGGGTCGTCCTTACATGTTAGGATCTTGACACCATTCATCCAGCCAGTGCCTTCAAATGTAGGCATTGGACTGTCTGGGACATTCTCCATCCTGACAAACAGTGCGTCGACCAGCTTACTATGGGTCAATCGCCACCGCTCTGCAGACATTTTCCCGTTAGGGTCCCTCTGTCGATGAGAGCAACGGCGAGATGCCGCCTGGCAATTTCAGCAACCGTTGCCCTCTGTCTCGTCTTGTCCGTGTTGGTGGAGCCAGGTGCTCGCAGCCTCTTGCTCACTGGGGCCCCTTGCTTGGGACTCTCAGCGGACCGTTGGCGCTTGCTTGCCATGGACTCCACCTTGTTGTTGGCAGAGCCGGTAGAACCGGTCTGCACTTTAGTGTCTTTTGGAAGGGGGCTAAGTTGGTTTTCCCGCATCCACGTGTTGGCCCAGGCAAGCCTCTCCTGGTCCTTGACGGACAGGTTTGCTACGCCACTAAGCCTTGCGTGAATACGGGTCGCCGCCTTATTTTTGGCCTTCTCCTTCAGCCCCGTGCCCCGCTGCGCAACCTTGGAGGTGCTGGCGATAGGCAGGGGTGATTGAAGAGGAAGACGTTCCCCTCCACTGTAGAGGTTGGCGCAGCGCTCTTTTGGTCCGTGTCGGTTAAGACCACAGCACCCGCGCGCACCAACCTCGTATTTTTGTGGCAGTGTTATTACAACTGATTCGGCCAGCTCCCGCCGCATCAGAGGTGTGACCGCTGGCGACACGCAGAAGGATCTCTCCCCGTGCCCGCCGGTGGTAGCAGTCACGCCTTCCACCGACGTATGGGCTGACATCCCAGCCCGGGTTGAATGTTTAAATGTGTCCATTCTGAGACCGAAGATAAGGAACAGAGTCCTCAGCTAGGATCTGCAGTACCTGAAACATCGACGTATAGTAGAGATCTGCTACCCGTTGACAATGAGGTAATACAGATCCTACCCAGCCAGCACCCTCGGGGAGGGTTCAGCAGAGGATTTTTGCCGGCCTTTGGTCCAAAAAATGTTTTTAATTATTTGAATTTCAAATGGGCTCAGAATAAATTTAGGTGATTACCTAAAACGTCTATACTATAGCTCTTGCGGTTGAAATATTGTAACATGTGTACTTCTCTACGTTATTGCGTTAGCTTAGTATACACGTTATCCTTAAAATTATTTACAAAGGTGTTGATAGTGTCTTGTTCATTATTTATATGTTCAGTAATATTTTTAAATCGATTACATTGTTCTTGATTATAAGTTATGTGCAATATTTCGAAGCAACGTATTGCTGTTGCCTCTCGTAGATCGATTTTAAGAAAGGGGTGTTGGGTGCAGGATGTAAAATCTGCATTTCTTGAGTCGAAAGAAAGTCCATGCTGAAAGATGTTAGTGAAGGTAATGGGGAATTAGATCAGTGTTTCTTCTTTTTAATTCTACTCCTAATCTTGTTTTATGTATTTTTATACCCGCTACCCATAGGGTATTATAACTTTGTGCCGGCAGGAAATGTATGTAACAGGTAGAAGGAGGCATCTCCGAATGTTTGCTACGCCCACTCTTGCTCCTCCAAATCAATAAAAACAAGAGTAATATAAAAGCTATACGTGCGAATTTTGGTATATACAATACAATGGTGTTTGTGATTCCTGAAAATTTGATTGCGATCATATAAAAATTCTTTAAGTTATTAAAGCAATAGTTTTGTATGGGCAAAAACGCTTTGTATGTATGTGTTGTATGTTTGCGTATACGTATATTATAAATGCTCGCCTCTATATTTGTATCTGTATGCATGAGGCAGTGCGATAGCTCTATTGGTAAAGTGCAAGCATATTCGTGTTGTGGTACTCGGGGAACTCGGGCTCAAGACCGCTCGGGGTACAAACTTTTTATACCCGCTACCCATAGAGTAGAAGGGTATTATAACTTTGTGCCGGCAGGAAATGTATGTAACGATAGAAGGAGGCATCTCCGACCCTATAAAGTATATATATTCTTGATCAGCGTCAACAGCCGAGACGATATAGCCATGTCCGTCTGTCCATCCGTCCGTCCGTCCGTAGATCTGAGAGACTATAAGAGATAGAGCTATAATTTTTTTTCCACAGCATTTGTTAAGTTTGCACGCAGATCAAGTTTGTTTCAAATTTTGCCACGCCCACTTCCGCCCTGCAAATCAAAAAATCGAATAACAAGCGTAATTTTAAAGCTAGAGTTACGAATTTTGGTATATACAGTAATAATTATAGTAGTTATGATCCCTGAAAATTTGGTTTGCGATCAGAAAAAATTTTGGAAGTAATTAAAGAAATACTTTTGTATGGGCACAAACGCCTACTTACTAGGGTCTGAGTTGCTTTGGCTGACAATCTGGTATATTGTGCCGTCTATGGTACATTTTGAATGCGGTACTATATCGATATACCAAATATACCATTTGATATATTTTTAGTATTTTTGCAATATATTCGGTATATTTTGAGAAAATACCGCAAAATATGTTTCTTTTTATTCAAAATGGGTAGCGGGTATCTCACAGTCGAGTACACTCGACTGTAGCTTTCTTACTTGTTTTTAACCACACGGTCGGTGGGGCTCGAGTTCAAATCCCGATCGCGAGCACGTGCATATTTATTTTCAATATTTTGATACGGTAATACCGTAATATTTTGCTTTTATTCAAAATGGGTAGCGGATATCTCCCAGTAGAGCACACTCGACTGTAGCTTTCTTACTTGTTAGGTTTTAGGTGGAACCTAAAGGTCCGCAGCTGTACCGGTTGAGCGTATCTTCGTCTCAGAAGTCGCACAGTATGGATGCATTTTTGGCAAAAGCCAGCAGCATCCTAGGAGGTGGCCGTGAAACGACACGAAGAACGTTGTGGGACGGCGAATTGAGGTACATATTTCAGCCGGAGTCGGGATAACGCTGGGCATCTACAGAGAAGATGCTCAAGTGTTTCCTTAACCCCGGCTCGTTGCATTTCCTGCACTGATTACTGTTCGTGATACCCAGCTTTACAGCATGGACAGCTGACAGACAGTGACCAGTTAAAATGCTCAGCGTAAGCCTGCAGTCTTTCTTTGAAAGCTGCATGACGAATTTGGTTAAGTTTTTGATAATTGAAGGCCACATCAGCCTTGCAATTTTGCACGAGTTGAAATTGCGCCAGCTCGTGTCTCACTGAAGTCTAGAGCTCACTTCAATTTCCCTGCCTAGAGTTCGCAGGATATCGGAATATTGCACATGTTACCGACATCGAGCCCAACTCCCTATTTGGCGAGAGTGTCTGCGATCTCGTTGCCATCGATGCCCTGGTGGCTTGGGATCCAATAGATACGCACGAGATGTATATCCACTGCTTTATATTAGGGGAGAGGCCCCAAGTGCAACTAAGCATATTTTTCGCCAAGTACAAGGCTCCGGTAGCCTTCTTCACGCTTTCTAGTGCGTTGAGTTTCCATGTCAATTTGCTATCCAGAACCACGCCCAGGTATTTACTGCTTGGCTCGGCTTTAGCATAGTACAGCCTATTTTGGGAGGGACCACGCAAGTAGCTTATATCTCTTTGTGAAGAGCCTGAAATGTCAAGAAAAGTCCCCAGGGCATATTCTTTGAAGTGGTCTGCATGGAGAGCCGTCTTAATAGACTTGCCCTTGGTATAGGCATGCTGGTTTGGGACCATCAGATGCAATGAATTTAAGCAGAAAAGAGGTTAGGTTGATTGGCCGAAAGTCATTAGGGGCCGCGTGGCTGCATTTACCCGCCTTAGGCAGGAAGATGACTTCAGAGGTCCTCCAAGAAGTGGGGACATGACACCATGCAAGGGACACCCTTGTAAATCTCCGATAACTATGGAACAATCACAGATTTACTGGCTTGCAGCAACGCTGGTGAGAGTCCATCGAGACCGGGCGACCTTACCTTTGCAAAGGAGTCGATAGCAAAGGATAAATTTGTTTGTTGTGACCCCGGCAGGGGGTCTCATAACTTGGAGACTAGGAAAGAGCTGCCAGTCATTGTTCTCTGTTCTCTTCAAGAGTTTCAGCACTGCTCTCCGCCCATACTCCATCGCTCGACTTGAACAGACTGGGACTGGAAGCTTGCTTGGATAGCAGCTTCCTCAGTCTGGAGGTGTCTTTGATGTTGTCCAGGTCTGAGCAGAAGGCTCTCCATGAGGACCTTTTAGATGAACGGATTACTTCTTGTAGGACTTCAGGAGAGACTAGTACTCGTCCCAGACATAGAGGTTGTCCGCCTTCTTAGCAAGTTGGAACATGCTAGTAAGCTCGCCACGAAGCGATGAAGATCTGGGTGCCACCATGGTGGCTCGATCTTCTCGTCGGTCTTGAGAGCCAATAGGATTGGCGAAACGCGGAAAGTAGTCCTTCTGAGAGGACATTAACAGTTGTTTCTAGGTCCTGTACCGAGTTGATTGTAATTGGTGGACCTAGGGATTTGGTGACGAGACTGGAGAATTTCACCCAGTTCGTGTTCGTATGTTTCTGAACGGCTCAGTCGTATTAAACAGAATCTTGAGCTGAATGTACTTATGATCGGATAAGGAGGGTCTGTTCAGGACTCCCCACTCTTCCACATGGGTGCACTCAGTGGCGATGGTTAGGTCTAGCACGTGGGACCTATATAAGTAGATTCCTCACCTCTGTTGGCTAGACTTACCTTGTTGGTAAGGATAAAATCAAGTAATGACTCACCCCTTTCATTGATGTCGGGACTTTCCCAAACGCTATGGTGGGCGTTGGCGTCCGTGCCGATTATGAGATGTTTTTGGAGGAGCAGACCATATTCACTAATCTCTGCAGCTCTTCTGGTGGAGCAGTTCATCATGGTCCATATAGGAAGATGCTAGCAGCAAACATCCCTCATAGCTCTTGTAGTTAGGCGACTTCAGCCCTGCAACTGTGTTGCCCGACTCTATGCACGGTTCCTGGACCAAAGCCGCGTAGGCCAATCCAGACCCCGCCGACGTGGCCGAGGTTCCGAGGTTGCCGACGATGCGAGATACATTGTAACGATGTATTTAACCGGTGTACCATCGCGGTGGTAAAATCGTGGCCAGGATCCACATCGGATGCATGTCCACCGAGGGAACTGTGGATACCGGTGCCACCACGAGTTTCATCAGTGAAGAAGTGGTCCCGCGACTTAGTCAACGATTAGCTGTAGTACGGCAAAGATTCGGTTGGATAACTCGCTAACATCGGTAACAGCACCTTTGTGCCCTCGAGCCTCGAACGCTGAGTCTATCGTGGCAACACAACCACTTCCAGTTCCACGGAAGAGAACAGGCGTCTGCGCAGAAGCGAATCCAATGTCTTCCCCGATTCCTAGACCCTCTCGTTGCCCCAATTCCGCTTCCGGCCACTTTGTCTAGTATGACTCATGCCGTCCCGGACACAAGGGGACCGAGCATTTATTACACAACTCATCGCCCGGACTGTCGACCATAAACGTCCTCTCCAGTCCTCGAGATGAGATCCGACCCGGACCAATCTTGTTCTTGGTTATCACGGCGCATGCAACAGGTGAGTGAGGAACCACAACGCTACCCGGACTATTTAATCAGGGACGGCCAACTTTTCCGACATATCGTGCATCGGTCCGATCATTTCAATGGCGTCACCTGGAAGTTGAGTGTACCTCGGCCCATGCGACTTCGTGTTCTCTACGAATGTCATGACCAACCAGTTGTCGGTCTCTTAGGAGTGCGGTATGCATCGGGGCGTCAAGAAACACGTCCGGCAATGCCTAAGCTGCCAGAAATTTAAGGCATCGCAACCAAAACCCGCCGGACCTATGCATTCATTGGAGCTGATTTCGTCGGCTCACTTCCTCGTTCCATGCAAGGTAATACCATGCTCCGCTAACCGCTGTAGTCGACCTGCAACACACTGCCCCCTATTCGCCACATAAAAGCCCAACGGAAAGAGCAAACCGAACGGATCTCGCAACTAATTGACGGACAGCAGAACCAATGGGATGAGTTGCTTCCAGAGATTACCTTAGCCGTAAATTCCAGCGTGTCCACAGACTACAGTCCCGCCTTCCTAGTACAGAGAGCCCCGACTTCCCGGAGGAATATACGACGAGGTGACACCAGAGGCCCCAGGCAAACTAGAAGACCCCGTCAGTAAGGCGAAGAGGCTGCAGGAGATATTCACAATCGTGCGAGGAAACCTGATTATTCTTAATTAACCTAATTATTCTTTTCTTAACTATTGCAGAACATGGAGACCATAGACCTTTGCGGAAAACATACGGACACTCAGATAGCAACGTCATGAGCAACGTATGCAGAGTCAATCGAGTTAACAGCACATGTGCAATGGCTGCAGAACCAAACGAGATAACAGCGTATGTGCTACCTAAGCTGCGCCCAACGAGTTAACAGTGCATGTTCAAATTTAGGAGAAAAAGAAAACAAAGCGATTTAGCAGAGCCGAGTCATTAACCTAGATAAAAGCGAGAGTAAGAGGGCAAACTCTCTCTCGTCATTAGAATCCATTAGGCTGTCAGTACATCCAAATCATCTCGCGAGAGCCCTCACGCGAGTTTCCAGCAGTTCTCGTCTTCGCCGCAACGACCTTCCAATCCAGCGCTAATTATTAGGACCACGTAGTCTCTATTCAGTTCAAAACAAACTGTTAGATATTGTATTTTTTAAGATTGGCATTCTTATTGTTAGACTCATAAAGAGAAGATCCAATAAAACAAACTAAAACTAAAAAAAAAAAAAATCCAGTGGTGCGCAGAACTTTGCTCGCGAGTGTCAAGACAAAAGTGAAGTTTTCTTTTCAAAAATTGCAAGTGAAAATAACGACCACGAGTTGCACCCCGCAGCCAAGGCATACTCTGCAGCCTGATGCTTTTTATACATTTATTCATCCCCGCTGCACACAAGTTAAGTTAAGTTTTCTATAGTCTATAACTAATCTCCATTTCTTTTAGATGGGTCATTTGATTTCTTGGGCACCAGAAATACAGGGGCGCTCTAGGGGCTATGGCTATGCTTAATGGTGTCTTGTTCGAGGAGTCCGTTTAGTTGCGTTTGAATTTCCTGGCTTTCTACTCTACTGTATCTAAATGGTCTGAAAAATCACAAGAGTTTTTGCAATTATAATTCCGCTTTATTCGCGAACACAAAGACTGGACCTAATTGTTGTTGTTAAACGACGAAAACGGAGTAAATGATGAAGCGCTGTAGAGTTCTCAATTTCAACTGTGTTTATAATTCTATGCTAAGTTACATTAAGCCTAACTTAACTAGAGTGGCGAAGCGAGGCGAATTCGCTCAGAGAGAAAGAAACAAACGAAAGCTTTATTGCGCTCTCGCTTCGCCCTAATTCTAACAATTTCATTTGGTACTTCATGCTCTTAACTAATAACTATCAAATGCGCCAACACCGGCCCCGATGAACGGCTGTGCCTTCATACGATTGGCAGAGGCGCCAATTTGTGTATTGGCCGTTTAAACAGCCCTCCTGTGCTGGTTCGCACGTCTGCGACGCGCACCGCCCCGTCCGCTCCCGGGTATACCGCCACGATTCGCCCCACCATCCACTGCATCGGCGGCTGATTGTCCTCTGCGACGACGACGAGCTCTCCGATTCGCAGATTTGGCTGCAACCGGTCCCACTTGGCCCGTGCCTGCAGGCCCAGCACATACTCCCGGGACCATCGCTGCCAGAACGCTCGCTTGAGCGACGAGACAGCTCGCCATCGCCTTAAGCAACTCAGACCCTCCTGGTCCGGGGTCCGCGATGCTGCCGGTGCCACCAGTGGACCGCCCACCAGTAGATGCCCTGGGGTTAGTGCCTCGCCGTCGTTGGGGTCGTTGCTTACGGCTCCTAGCGGGCGGGAGTTGAGCACCGCCTCGACCGCCACGACCACTGTCCGCAGCTCCTCGGCCGTGAGCAGGGCGTTGCCCACCGTCCTTAGGAGTAGGTGCTTTGCAGACTTCACACCTGTCTCCCATAGTCCTCCGAAGTGAGGAGCCCTCGGCGGTATGAACGCAAATTCGCATCCGCCGTCGCGTTGTCGCAATGGACTCGGCTCGGGCATCCTCTTCGACCAACAAACCTTTGGAAAGCCATTAGAAATGCATTAGTTGACAGGTCGGATACAATTTCTAAGTGAACCGCTTTTGACGCAAAACAGACGAACAAAGCTATGTACGACTTGTACGGCGGCTTTCCGCGAATTCTATAGGTTGTCTCAACCGGGCCACAAAAATCTACGCCACAAATTGAAAATGGGCGGAGCGCTCGGAGTCGATCAGCAGGCAAATTTCCCATTATTTGCGTAAGCAGCCGAGGTTTACATTTAAAGCAACGGATGCATGATCGTACTGTCTGACGACAAAGCTCTTGAGCATTGACTAACCAAAGTCGTTCTCTGAGAATGCTCACGAGCGCTCTTGGGCCAGCGTGACAGTTGGTCAAGTGAAGGTACCTCACATAGCTGCGAGCAAATTGTGAGCGCTTCGACAAGAGGAGTGGAAACTTGGCATCATATGAAATAGGAGCATTTACCAGTCGCCCCCCGACTCGCAACAACGAAAACGAACACCAAGATCCTTCATACTCATGTATGAAAGGATTGAGTCGTTGTAGACTCGAGCTCACACGTGTACTCTTACGAACCCTTTCTATATCGTCTCTGAATTCGAAATCCTGCATTACTTCTATTATTTTACTGAATGCTTCTTTCAGTTTTGATGCCGTTGGAACCAGTTCAAATTGAACTGTTTTGTCTTTGCATCTTCGAATGAAGCGGAACACATAAGCGAACACTCTCAACAGACTTGTGTGCGAAAAACTTTCGATCGAGTCCACTAGATCTGACTTTACCACTATAGCTGTCAGTCCAACAGCTGTTTTGCGCACTTCCAAATTGCGCGTCTCTTCAGAGACGAAATGGTGGTTAACTGGCCATGCGTCGTGTGGTTCCATCAAGAATGACGGACCACTAAACCACATTGACGCGCACAGTTCAGTCACATCGCAACCTCTCAATACAATGTCTGCGGGGTTCTGCTTGGTTGGAACATGACGCCATTCCACGCTCTCTGACCACTCTTGAATCTCGGCCACTCGATTCGACACGAATGTCGCGAGAGTGGAAGGATGTGACCGGATCAATGAAGAGTGACTTCCGAATCTGACCAAAGAACCGTCCGTTCAATTGGTGATCGGATTAGTCTTCGTATGCGGTGGCAGAGTTCTGCAAGAAGGTGAGCTGCACACAACTCAAGTCTAGGAAGAGTCTTAGTCTTGAGGGGAGCTACTTTTGATTTTGAGGTTAGTAATGATACTTTACAACCTTCTGCAGTATGCGTACGAACGTAAATACACGCCCCATACGCTCTTATTGAGGCGTCGGCGAAGCCATGTATCTCTATCGGTGACGTAGGCTCTGTGAACAAATATCGTGGCACTTTTATGTTTTGCAATTGTGTCAAATTTGACTTCAATTGCTGCCACGATGTATCCAAACTCAATGGTATGGATTCGTCCCACTCCAACTTTTGAAGCCAGAGCTCTTGAAGCAGTATCTTTGCTTTTATAATTAAGGGACCCAATAGGCCAAGCGGATCGAATAACCGCGATGTCACCGAGAGAATGTTCCGTTTTGTCGCTTTAAGACCCATGAATGAATCGTCGATCCGGAATTGGAACACGTCTTCATTTGGCAACCAAATCACACCTAGAGTCTTGGTTGCGTCAGTCTCGGAGATCGTTATCGGCTTTGGTGTACTGTCTGATGCGGAGAACCCAGGAGCATTCGAGAACCACTTCGCAAGTTCAAAACCTGCTCCTAGCAGTATCTGCGACACTTCAGACTTAATTGTCTTCAGGTCCTCGACGCATGCGGCACCAGTCAACATATCGTCAACGTAGAAATCTTGCCTGATAACCTCAGCTGCCATGGGGTGCGAGGATTTCGCAATCTCGCTCAGCTGGATCAAACACCGTATGGCCAAGAATGGCGCTGGCGCAGTGCCATATGTTACAGTATTTAATCTGAATAATCTCAACGAGTCTGATGGATCTTTCCTCCACACTATGAGCTGATAGTTTCGATCTGCCTCGTGCACCATAACTTGGCGGTACATCTTTTGATGTCGGCCGTTAATGCATATTTATGCAATCGAAAACGAAGCAGAGTCGAAAACAGCTCTTCTTGAATGGTCGGCGGGCCATAAGAATGTCATTCAACGCCTTATGTGTCGATGTGCGACACGAAGCCTCAAATACGACCCTCAGCTTTGTCGAAGTGCTTTGGGGCCGTAATACACATTGGTGCGGAATAACATAGTGTGGTGTACTTGGAAGGATGTGACTCACTTCGGACATGTGGCCCATCTCTATATATTCTTCCATAAATTCCAAGTACATTCGCTTTAACTCGGGATCTCGAGTTAAACGTTTTTCAAGCGACAAAACCGCCGTTTAGCAACTTCAAATGAGCACCCAAGCTGGTGCGAATCTGATTTAAACGGCAGTCTTACTTCGAAACGACCAGACGGCAATCTTCTCACATTATTTGTGAAATGATCTTCACAACTTTGTTGTTCAGCGGAAAGGACTTTGGCGGGAGAGCGCACATCTTCGACAGTTCAAAACTTCAGCAAGGTCTTGTCAATCGAGCTCAAACTTTCTTCCTGATAGCTCAGATTGACAGTCATCTTCTGGTGAGATTTTTCACCAGGACTGTACCGCCCGAGACAATCCACCCAAGGCTTGTCTTTTGGAGGATTGGACACTCTGGACCTTGCTTGATTTGGCCAACGGACAATAGGTCAAAGAATGTTTCAGCGCCGATAAGAAGATCAATTTTCTGCGGTTTGAAGAAATAGGGATCCGCTAGCTGAATATTGTCAGGTATCTTCCAGCCACTGACATTTACAGTGTGATCTGGCTGATAACCTGAGATCGATTTGAGGATCCATAAATCGATCGCATATTCATTGCAGCCAACTCGCGACTTCACCACAGTGTGTATCTTTTTCTTAACTTGAGAATTGGATTCACCAATGCCAAGCAAGCTGATGCACGAGTCTTCTCTACGCAAATGCAGCCGCTGAGCTAGTTCCTCAGTCACAAAATTAATTTGTGACCCAGAGTCCAGCAAAGCTCGGGCTAAGACGAAATCGCCTGAGTTCGTCTTTATTTTGATGACTGCTGTGGCCAGGATCACTTTATCCGACACGGTCGCATGCATCGCATGTGAAGTGGATGGACGATCAGGCTCAACAGCGGAGAGACTCGGGGGTGGTAACGCTCTACTATTTGTAGTCGCAGAATATATGTGCAGCAACGTATGATGTGAACGGCTGCACACACGACACTTTTTTGCCTTACATTTGGCGACAGTGTGACCCTTCCGAAGACAATTTATGCATAATGCAGTTGTTTTCGCGTAGTCGAATCTCTGTTTAACTGCCAAGGCAGCAAACATCGAGCAACTCACGATAAAATGATCTTCGGAATTGCAATATTCGCATATTTGGGTCTTTTGATCAATCTTATCTTTGAGCGTCGTACACGAAAACGAGCTTTTATTAAGCTGTTTAGTGGAAACGGCTTGACTATCGGACTTTGTCGAATTCTCAGCTGACAAGTGCTGATATCGACGATTAAGCACAGTTTCACACTCACTCCATAATGGAATTTGTAATCTAGCTGCTCATCCCACTTCTTCTTTGTCATTGCATCAACTTTGTGCATGACCAGGTGAATAAGGATTGCATTTGCAATCTTCTTATCATCACCTATCGACAACAAAGATCCGTATATCGCAGAGACAGTGTCAATCAAGTTTCGCAACGCTGAAGCGGAGGGCTGCGAAATCTTTGGCAAATTGAAAAGAGCAGTGATATTTTCATTAAATATCAGACAATCATTGTCATATACTCTTTTCAAACTTGCCATTGCTTTCTCATAGTTGTCCTCGGTGACTTGAAACGCTCTCACCGTTCCAAGAGCCTCACCAGAGAGACAAGAAATGAGATGATTGAATTTCTCAATGCGCGGAATTAAATGGTCATTGTCAACAAGAGTCTCAAACAAACTTATGAAATTTTTAAATTCGGAATAGTTTCCGCTGAACTTTGGCAATGAGAGTTTAGGCAGACGGGTACGAGGAGCGGCAATCGACTGAATCGATATATTGGCGGATGAAGTATCGGTTAACGATTTCACCATCGCCTTCAGCCTTGCATTTACAGTAATGCAAATCTCTTCTAACTCGCACCGATAATCGTCATATTCGTCAAATGTCTCAATTCTGCTTTGATATTTGAGAGCATTTTCAATATGCGACGACAACATCTCAAGCCTGCACTCTAGCTCTGTCAAATCTCGACCGATCGTGTCATCGAGAATTTGATTATTAACTCTGCAAATGCTCTTCACGCAAATAGCAAGTTTCTTTTTAGAGCCTTCAAGAGTTTCTTTCGAATTCATTTTTATTTAGGTTATTAGAGGAGACGACAAAAAAATATAAGAATAAAATACAAAATAAATCTTGTTGCTTCCAACAACTACAAAAAGAAAAAAAAAAAAAAAATTTATTATTATTTTTTTTTTTTTTAATTATATTTTGAACTATTTTTTTTTTATTTTTACTTAATTTTTGTTTTTTTATTATTATTTTTAAATTGTCCTAAGCTAACCACGAAGCTTTCTCGGACAATAATAGGGAAGTACACAATTCGAGGGAGCAAACGAGATATCGCACTGATATGCTCAACCAACGAATGTAGGGGAGCGAGTTCTAAGCGCTGCAAAGCGCGCGACAACGAAAAGTGCAAGCAACAACACAGACTACAGAGCGCAATGCACTGTGCAGATGCTGGCTTGCTAACGTATGTATGTGTGTATGTGCGCTGTTTCTAAGCGCGCGAAACGAAAACGAAATGCAAGCAACAACAACACGGAGCCGAAATGCACCGATGCAGTGTTGGCTTGCGGGTATATATGTATGTATATACGTATGTGCGCTTAGCAAACAGCACACAACTTACAGCGGCTACGAATCTGGAGACAAAGGGGCGACGAAAGCGAAAATTGCAACGAACTAAGAGAAGAAGTTCGATGCAATGGAAATAAGAATTTCCCCTAGTCACTTTCACTTAGAAAACAAAAACAATATTCTGCCTAAGCGGTTCGTTTTTAAATTAAAAATATAAAATTTAAAACAAATGCTCTACTATTACGTATGTGCCAAGAATTGAAAGCGTCACTAGAATCTTGCAACTTGGCAACCAATTCAGTTATTTACTTTCAATTTTTCGCACAGTACCTGGAATTGGCGATCTTTAATGATCCCAGCCACTTTCCTCTGTGTGTTTTCTGCAGGTGCAGGGTGTCCTCCAGCGATGATGCAGACAATTCCACCGATGACACAAACACAAGTGGATCACAGCACTGGCACAAAGTCAATTGTTTGTTTATGTTTATTATATTTTAAAAACGACCGGCGCGAATTTGTTTTGTTTTTGTTTTCTGTTTTTTCAATCACTCGCGTTCAACAACAATTAGTGTCCACCGGGGCGCCATGAAAAATCACAAGAGTTTTTGCAATTATAATTCCGCTTTATTCGCGAACACAAAGACTGGACCTAATTGTTGTTGTTAAACGACGAAAACGAAAACGGAGTAAATGATGACGCGCTGTAGAGTTCTCAATTTCAACTGTGTTTATAATTCTATGCTAAGTTACATTAAGCCTAACTTAACTAGAGTGGCGAATCGAGGCGAATTCGCTCAGAGAGCAACAAACGAAAGCTTTATTGCGCTCTCGCTTCGCCCTAATTCTAACAATTTCATTTGGTTATTCATGCTCTTAACTAATAACTATCAAATGCGCCAACATGGTCTATTGTAAATAGGTATGTCGTCTTTGGTGTTGATCTTGTGATTAATGTGGTTTGTAAAAGAAAGTTTTTGGTCTTCCGTATGGAATTCTTTTGCAAAGTTTTCTTAGGGCTGGTCGCATTTAATGCACATTGATTCGAATAGTTTTCCATTTAGTTCTAGTGTAAAATTCTAAAAATTGGTCTCTGTGATACTGGTTGACTTTTAAATGGGAATCTAGGTCAAAGTTCTACTTGTGGTCGGCATAATTACTACCTCAAGCTATTATTGTCTTTGGCTTAATAAAGACCACCGGAAATTAAGAGGGTGCTTACAGCAGTCACGCTAGCAGACACAGTCCTGCATGAAGAGTTTTAGCGCAACGCGTAATTTCCCTAACGTCTACAAAAAACTTCAAATTTACGTAAGCATGACCAGTTCCTGCTAGAAATCTGGTCCTAGACTCGGTACTTTTTCCCGAACATCGATACAGTACCACATTCAAAATATACCATAGAATCACAATTACTATGGTTGTTATTATATCGCAGCTCTAGCTTTAAAATTAAGCTTGTTATTCGATTTTTTGATTTGCGGGGGCGGAAGTGGGCATGGCAAAATTTCAAAAACGCATTATCTGCGTGCAAACATTACAAATGCTGTCTAAATAAAATTATAGCTCTATCTCTTATAGTCTCTGAGATCTAGGTGTTCATACGGACAGACGGACACTGCTAGATCGTCTCGGCTGTTGACGCTGATCATGAATATATATACTTTATATTGTCGGAGATGCCTCCTTCTACCTATTACATACATTTCCTGCCGGCACAAAGTTATAATACCCTTCTACCCTATGGGTAGCGGTTAAAATGGGTTAAAATTAAAGAGACAAAAAAAGATAAAATTGTTCTTTAAATAAGAAAAGAATTCAAAAACTGTTGGCATCCAAGGATCCCTTTTGTCGCCAACCTTGAGGGGCCGTCTCTATTAGAGCAATTTAAGGTGTTAAATTTTTCTTTATAATTTTGCCACTGATTGGTAAGTTGTGTCAATCTGCATGGACCTTGCTATAAAAATTTTATTTAATACAGCTAATTGGTCATAATGCTGGCAATTGAAGACGCTAGACCCTTTTATTTGACGTTGACGTACTAACGGCAGTACCATCAAGTGGTCCAGCGATACCAAGCACGGGCTTGTTGATGCGCGGACAAAACAAAATAAATTTGTGAACAGCATGCATTACACGAAAACCGCGAATAAATATTAAAAGACGCTGGACAGCTAATTAAATTAGATTAAAAATATGTTAGAATATATGTATAATAAGATAAATAACATTTAAATACTCGATAAATAAGCTAATAATAAGGTTTTAAGCAAAGGAATAGATTTACTAGAGCAAACTACGTTATTGAGATTATTATAGTTCACACACAGAATACGGAAAGGATTATGGCAAGCAAAGTTAGTAGATCTACGTGAAATGAGAAGGTTTAGTAATAAAAGTCTACTTCGATACGGTGGTAATCTAATATTAGGATTCCAATTTAAACTACGAAGAGCAAATAATAAGAATTGTTTCTGAACCGATTCAATCCTATCTTGATAAACCCTATACTGGGGATTCCAGACAAGAGATCCAAACTCAAGGATTGGACGAACCAGTGAGACGTACAAAGACTTAGTTATGTAGGGATCTTTGAACTCTTTCGACCAGCGTTTTATAAATCCCATAACACCCATGGCCCTCTTTACAGCAGACAGAATATGTTTATCGAATTTTAGTTTTGAATCAAGCAAAACCCCTAAGTCATTCACACCTTCAATTCGCTCAAGAGGAGTATCATATAACATATAGTTATTTAACTGCGAAGAACCCCTACAAAAGGTCATAAACTTACACTTATTGCAGTTCAGATGTAACATATTTACTCTGCACCAAGATTCTAGACGATTAAGGTCACATTGTAACAGTGAGCTCGCAAGACTATCATTAAATGTCAGGCAAAGCTTAACATCATCGGCGTTCATAAGTACACGGGAATGCTCAATAACAGAAGGAAGATCATTTATGAACAAAGTGAACAATAGAGGACCCAAATGACTGCTCTGGAGCACACCAGAAGTGACTTGGACACATTTAGATACAAAACCATTATAATACACATTCTGAATTCTGTTGGAAAGGTATGAGGATATCCACTCAATTAGGCTATGAGGAAACCCTAAAACATTGCTTATACAGTAAGAGGTGATGATTAACAGATTAACAGCCTTACTAAAATCGGTGTAAATAACATCCGTTTGCATTTTATTCTCGAATCCTTTAATTACAATAGAAGAGAACTCCAATAAGTTAGTAGAAGTGGATCTAGACTTCACAAACCCATGTTGGTAAGGTGAAATTATAGATTTACACAGATGTTGCAGTTGAGAAGTTATAATTTTTCAAATGCTTTCGGAATCGCAGACAATTTAGATATACCGCGAGAATTTTCAACTTTAGATTTGCTCCCTTTTTAGGATAGGTATTATGAATGATTTTTTCCAGATTTTAGGAAAAGAACATGAATTAACGGATAATTCAAACAATTTAAAAGCGGTTTACAGATACCAGCACAATACCTTAGCACACAACTAGGTACTCCATCCGGACCTTCGAGTTAACGAAGTCGTAAAACGCTTTGGATCACGCTGAAATCTTATTCTGCACCTACTCAAATAATTATTATAACACTCATTGTTATAAGTGCGAAAAGCAGCTTGAGCAACAAAATAGCGGAGAAAATCAAAAGAAGAGCCAGTTTCCTTGAATTTTTGTAAAGTCTCGACTTACGATTTTTTAAATTCGATAATTTCTTAGTAAACCATAAGGGTTTATCAGACAAATGTGGAATACTTGATGGAACACAAGCATCAAATAGCGAGTTCAAAGTAGAATAAAAATTCAACCGCTATATCCAAGTTCATAGACAAAGAAAGTTGGGACCAGTCAGTTTGAGATATAAGGAGAGCAAGTTTCTCAAAATCGGTTTTCCGAAAACAACGAGAAAGCTCACCACAACGTACACTCGACTCTGCTGCAATAAATGGGAGCTCCAACATAATTTCCAAAGTGGGATGGTAAGGGTCTTCAGGGGAAGATATAGGAGATATTCTCGATAGAGAACATGAATCTGGGTCTAAAACAAAAATAAGGTCTAGAGACCTGTTTAAGCAATTTGGAATACCATTAATCTGAGCCAATGATACGCCGAAGAGACTATCAATAAAACATGGGATACAGAGGGAAAAGTCCATTTAGATTCTTGGCAGAGTGCCATGACACCCCAGCAATATTAAAATCACCAAGGACTATAAAGTGATCACAGTCAGAAAGCATATTAGAAATGTTATTAATAATAGAAAAATGAGCTAAATATAAAGCATCATCTGAAGCAGGGGGATATATGAGCAAGAAATAAAAATGTTTAAACTACCAAAGGATAATCTAACAGCCACTAGCTCAATATCAGAAGTGTGATCAATCAATTCAGAATTTAATTGAGCAACTACTGCAATTAAAACCCCACCACCGCGACGTAACATGCGGTCACGTCTGTATACGAAAAATCTACTAGAAAAGATTTCCGTATCAAGGATGTCATTTTTAACCATGTTTCAGTAAAGGCAATGACATTGAAAGGGAAAGATACACTATTTAAATATAAGTCAGTAAGTTTACTTCAAATACCTCTTACATTCTGATAGCCAAGAAGTAAAGAGGATGTTAGTTTTTGAACTGACAGACATAGAGGAAATAGAATTTTTGCCACTACTAGGAAGAGAAACCGGAGACCGATTTTTCTTTTAGCAACGAATTCTTTAACTAATAGGTGTTCCGGCCAAAACTCTTTACTGCACATCATGTTAAATTGTTCAGCGGGAACACTTATTTTAAACGATGAAATCTCCCGTTCGTACGAGAAATTAAATTTATTCACTTTAACCCTGGCTTGAGATTTGAACTTAATATAAGCCCGAACATCATCAGGAGTCGAATCAGGGAAAGCCTTGAAACGAAAATCTGCTTAAGAGGTGGGACTGCAACCAATGTGTTGCGGACAACTGAGGTAGGAGCTGGAGGCGATTCTTCTATCGTTACAGCACTAACGATCTCAACAGAGGATGGTGATGGTTGAATTTCTTCAACCGTCTCCATTTCAGTCGACAACAAAATCGAAGCTGGAGCAGGAGACTCCAATCTTAATGACGTAATGTCATGATGTGGAACATCCAGAGCTACCGAAGGTTGAGGGACGGAGAACTAAATGACATTAATTCCCCAGCAGGTGGTACAGATAAACTTGGAACATCAACTGGGACAGAAAGCTCGATTGGGGTAATCGACAGACGCGTATTGGCCTTTTTACGCTTCGGAGACTCGGTCAAGAGCTTCATACTCTTAAACCCAGAATCCAAAGCAGAAAAGCTATCGGAGAGTTTTTTAAAGCCCGCCAATATATCTTTAAAACCAGTTCGCGTCTGCCGTATAAACCCAGCAATATCGCGTTCAGAGTCCCTACAGTGTTCACATGTCCATCTCAATCCTGACTTGGCCGAAATCAAATCCACAATACGGCCGTTAAAGCCAGCACATTTTTCATGTGCAACGTTGTCGCATAACCAGCAACAAACAAAACCCATTTTGGCACCAACTGGCACCCGGCATTTCTTGTTATAGCAGACTAACATATTGCTAAAACAAAGATTATTAAACCAATTAAAAAATTAAAAAAAGAAATAAATCAAAAATAGTTAAATTAATTGCAAACTAATATGATCTGTACTTACGAAGAGCACAAAACACAGAGAGTATGCACAGGTCGAGCGAGACGCAAGATAGAACGATAGGCAACTACAACACCAAGAGAGGGAGAGTTAACTATTGTAACAGCGTTGAGCGCAAAAGAATAGCAAGTGAAAAAGAAGAGCGTGAAAGTAAACAAAAATACAAAAACAAAATGCAGCGGCAACGAATACAGAATTGTTTTGCTAACAAAGCAAGGGAAAGTTTGACCACACAATTTGTTGTTATATTTTCAGAAAAATTATAATAATATAATAAATACAAGGAAGCACACAGCAATTTAACGATCTGTAGTTAAACACAAGTGAGAGAGTAAAATTAATTTTATATTAATTGTAAATAAATATGAAATTCAATGAAAAATCACAAAGTTTAAGAGGGAAGAAAAAAACACGTCCGACTGCGACTGCGAGAGCGAGCGAATTTTTTTATTCAGTGGAATAGGTGTTGCTCATTGCGGTCTCCGCCTCCCCTTTTGAACAGGTGCCATGTGCCAATCATAGGCGGATATTCACCCTAACCTGCACGCGTTAAGGGGTGTTAGTGCAGGAAGCGAATCTCGTTGCGGACAGCCAACTAGAGCGAAGAAAATATAAAAATCTAGGTAGCGAAACTTTTGCTGCATATCACCGATAAAGGGTATTCGATAGTGGCTCGTCAAAGGCGATAATAGACACGTTCTAAGGAGACCTCTCCGGAGGATCTACGGCTCCACCAAAACCAACACCAGCAGTGGATTGCTTTCTTGTGTAAATTGCACCAAGAATGCCAACATGGTTTGATAAAGAAAAGAAATGAAATTGAATTTGTAATCAGTGCTTGTCAAATCAATTAATTCATTTTTTCGACTTTTATACAACCAACATGTGTAGGGGTGAGCAATGTCCTTTAATTTGCAATTTGAATTTAAATTGTATGGCGCTATCAATATTTGCGACGCGACTGTTGTGCAAGCTAACAGCTGCACGCGATAACATCTGCATTCGATGATTGATGCACTCGCCAACAGATGTTAGTATATTATTAATTATTAATCGAATATTTGCAGTGAGTTGGCAGGATCACTTTTGCCATTCACATTAGTATCGTATTAAATAATATCGAACCTAGATTAATCAAACAATATCGATATCCACGCTTAATCTAGGCTAGACCATCTCTTTTTAATTCGAAAGCTACAAAGATAAAGTGTGCCGCTGCAGAATATTAAAAATAAATCTGACGGCATCCGTCACAATATTATATATAATTATTATTGGTGTTGTTCAGGAGTGCGCACTTTTCAAAGTGCATTTTTCTGATTTTCTTTGGTCTTCTCGTTGGTTTAACAAGGTACGTAGCGAGATAACCAAATTTCATAATTTTCATTGGTACCTTTTTCTTGGTGTAGAATATTGTGTGTGTAATGACGTGCCGACGACCACTGTATAGTACACACCAACTGATCTGCAACTGCAGAGGCCCGCGCCAAAAAGGCGTGGCAACAACTTTGCAAAGGGAGTTGCCACCAAACGCCTATATATTTGCACTTGAGTCACCAGTTTAGTGACGCCCAAAAAGCTGGAGGCTGTAGAAGCGACGCCATGCGTTGCTAAAGCGGTTCCAGTTGGAACACAATCTACGGATAAACCTTTTGAGAGAGAACAAATCAGCATAGAGCTCGAAGTTGCGCCATGCGCTGCTGAGGCTGCGCGTAACGCAGACTCGTTGCTACGACTCGCTGCTATGTGTTGCCGAGCCTGCACCACTCGTCGGCATTGAGAGCTTTGCCGCCAGTCGTCGTCGCATCTCTTATTCGATGTTGTGTTGACAGTGCGCCGCCGATAGTGCTATTGCACTCGCTGCCGCCTTTGTTGCTGTTTCTTTTCTCATATATAATTTTTCATTGCCTCATTAATTTGTTCAACAATTTAACGTAAATTCAATTAAAAATTGTATTGAAATGTAATTCATATTTAAATTTAAATTTGAGTTTTATATTTAGTATTATATTTTAAGTTAGATATAATCGAATAGTAAGTCCTCAGATGGGTATGGTATGTATAAGTTAAGGCCACATATTACCAAATCCCATAACCATGCATTGCCAGTGTCAATGCACTTCAATGCACCGAGACAACACAAGGCCACACATTATCAAAACCATAGCTATGCATCGCCAGTGCTAATGCACTCCAATGCACCGAGACAACATGCGCTCCGATTCAGCATAAGACACCATCGGAGCAACGACCAAGCCAACGGCGCACCTGCACATAACCATAGCCACGTGCGCCTCGTCAGCAGAAACCATCTCCAACGTCCAGCACCTTGCGTAACGCCCAAACCGTGGGACCAAGCCTCGGACACCCAACACCCAGCGCGACAACTGCAGCGGCTACATCCCGCCGCGACAGCGACGGCGACAGCGACAGCAACGAACCACAAGAAGTCACCTCAGCAGCAGAGCTTTAATTTTTAATAATTTAGATTGTTTAAGTTAGTTCTAATCCAACTCTTAAATAAAGCACTTGGCTTTTTAAAACAAAATCAATCAATTTTGTTAATTGGCGCCCGAGCAGGGACCCGTTCATCGCGTCGTCAAAGTAAAGTTGTTAAAGTGAGAGCGCCTCAACTAGCCGCTAGTTAACAACCGCGAGTAATAGTGCCGATACAAAAAAACGGTGCCGCGAAAAATCGAACGAGGTCCAAATAAAACCTTGCCGCTGACGTCCTGTTGTGCCCGTCCGCAGGACACCACGAAGAAAGTGTCACCAAGGGACCCTAGTAATCCGCAAGTCGCTGTCGCCACAGGATAAAAAGGATTCACCCAGAGGACCGTCGTGGGAGATTCACCGGATGTATCTTTTAGCGTAAGCATAGTGATTAAGTGATTAAAGAAATATTAAATACAAATACAAATGTGAAAAAAGCAAAACAAGCAACAAGCAAAGAAAATAACATAACGAAAAAAGAAAATGAAAATTGAATTTTTTTATTTATTTGGACGTTGACGTACTAACGGCAGTACCATCAAGTGGCCCAGCGATACCAAGCACGGGCTTGTTGACGCGCGGACAAAACAAAATAAATTTGTAAACAGCATGCATTAAACGAAAACCGCGAATAAATATTAAAAGACGCTGGACAGCTAATTAATTTAGATTAAAAATATGTTAGAATAAGTGTATAATAAAATAAATAACAATTAAATACTCGATAAATAAGCTAATAATAAGGTTTTAAGCAAAGGAATAGATTTACTAGAGCAAACTACGTTATTGAGATTATTATAGTTCACACACAGAATACGGAAGGGATTATGGCAAGCAAAGTTAGTAGATCTACGTGAAATGACAAGAGGAAGAAAATTCCTAGTGATCCTGACAGGAACTGCAAAACTAATTTGACTTAACAACTCCAAAGAGTCTATTTCACCATTAATTAGTCTCTGTATAAAACAGCACCTTGCATAGTTCTACGGTCAGAAAGAGAAGGAAGGTTTAGTAATAAAAGTCTACTTCGATACGGTGGTAATCTAATATTAGGATTCCAATTTAAACTACGAAGGGCAAATAATAAGAATTGTTTCTGCACCGATTCAATCCTATCTTGATAAACCCTATACTGGGGATTCCAGACAAGAGATCCGTACTCAAGGATAGGACGAACCAGTGAGACGTATAAAGTCTTAGTGATGTAGGGATCATTGAACTCTTTCGACCAGCGTTTTATAAATCCCAAAACACCCATGGCCCTATTTACAGCAGACAGAATATGTTTATCGAATTTTAGTTTTGCATCAAGCAGAACCCCTAAGTCATTCACACCTTCAATTCGCTCAAGAGGAGTATCATATAACATATAGTTATTTAGCTGGGAAGAACCCCTACAAAAGGTCATAAACTTACACTTATTGCAGTTCAGATGTAACATATTTACTCTGCACCAAGATTCTAGACGATTAAGGTCACATTGTAACAGTGAGCTCGCAAGACTATCATTAAATGTCAGGCAAAGCTTAACGTCATCGGCGTACATAAGTACACGGGAATGCTCAATAACAGTAGGAAGATCATTTATGAACAAAGTGAACAATAGAGGACCCAAATGACTGCCCTGGGGCACACCAGAAGTGACTTGAACACATTTAGATACAAAACCATTAAAATAAACATTCTGAATTCTGTTGGAAAGGTATGAGGATATCCACTCAATTAGGCTATGAGGAAACCCTAAAACATTAAGCTTATACAGTAAAAGGTGATGATTAACAGAGTCAAAAGCTTTACTAAAATCGGTATAAATGACATCCGTTTGCATTTTATTCTCGAATCCTTTAATTACAATAGAAGAGAACTCCAATAAGTTAGTAGAAGTGGATCTAGACTTCACAAACCCATGTTGGTAAGGTGAAATTATAGATTTACACAGATGTTGCAGTTGAGAAGTTATAATTTTTCAAATGCTTTCGGAATCGCAGACAATTTAGATATACCGCGAGAATTTTCAACTTTAGATTTGCTCCCTTTTTTAGGATAGGTATAATGTATGATTTTTTCCAGATTTTAGGAAAAGAACATGAGTTAACGGATAATTCAAACAATTTAAAAAGCGGTTTACAGATACTACCAGCACAATACCTTAGCACACAACTAGGTACTCCATCCGACCAGCCGAAAAACAGGTTTTATAGCCAATAGTTCCGTTAAAATAGAGCTTTCAGTAATTAAAGGACCAAAAATACAATTAGATGAATTTAACTGATAAGGATAAGAAAAGGAATTTTGAGAACTTGGGACAGAATATGTCGTTTGGAAAAAGTCCGCAAATAAATCGGCAACATCATGACCATTAGATACTGTCATATTTTCCAAAGACATAAATGCTGGTGATGACGCGGATCTACGCTTCGAGTTAACGAAGTCGTAAAATCGCTTTGGATCACGCTGAAATCTTATTCTGCACCTACTCAAATAATTATTATAACACTCATTGTTATGAGTGCGAAAAGCAGCTTGTGCAACAGAATAACGCAGAAAATCAAAGGAAGAGCCAGTTCCTTTGAATTTTTTGTAAAGTCTCGACTTACGATTTTTTAAATTCGATAATTTCTTGGTAAACCATAAGGGTTTATCAGACAAATGTGGAATACTTGATGGAACACAAGCATCAAATAGCGAGTTTAAAGTAGAATAAAAAATTCCACCGCTATATCCAAGTTTGTAAACAAAGAAAGTTGGGACCAGTCAGTTCGAGATATAAGCAGAGAAAGTTTCTCAAAATCGGTTTTCCGAAAACAACGAGAAAGCTCACCACAACGTACACTCGATTCTGACGCAATAAATGGGAACTCCAACGTAATTTCTAAAGTGGGATGGTAAGGGTCTTCAGGGAAGATATAGGAGATATTCTCGATAGAGAACATGAATCTGGGTCTAAAACAAAAATAAGATCTAGAGACCTGTTTAAGCAATTTGGAATATCATTAATCTGAGACAATGATACCCCGAAGAGACTATCAATAAAAACATGGGATACAGAGGGGAAAGTCCATTTATATTCTCGGCTGAATGCCATGACACCCCAGCTATATTAAAATCACCAAGGACAATAAAGTGATCCCGATCAGAAAGCATATTAGAAATGTCATTAATAATAGAAAAATGAGCTAAATATAAAGCATCATCTGAAGCAGGAGGGATATATGAGCAAGAAATAAAAATATTTAAACTACCAAAGGATAATCTAACAGCCACTAGCTCAATGTCAGAAGTGTGATCAATCAATTCTGAATTTAATTGAGCATCTACTGCGATTAAAACCCCACCACCGCGACGTACCTTGCGGTCACGTCTGTATACGGAAAATCTACTAGAAAAGATTTCCGTATCAAGGATGTCATTTTTAACCATGTTTCAGTAAAGGCAATGACATTGAAAGGGAAAGATACACTATTTAAATATAAGTCAGTAAGTTTACTACAAATACCTCTTACATTCTGATAGCCAAGAAGTAAAGAGGATGTTAGTTTTTGAACTGACAGACATAGAAGAAGGCTTTGCAATCAAATTCTTGCCACTACTAGGAAGAGAAACCGGAGACCGATTTTTCTTTTCGCAACAAATTCTTTAACTAATAGGTGTTCCGGCCAAAACTCTTTACTGCACATCATGCTAAATTGTTCAGCGGGAACACTTATTTTAAAAGATGAAATCTCCCGTTCATACGAGAAATTAAATTTATCTACTTTAACCCTGGCTTGGGATTTAGACTTAATATAAGCCCGAACATCATCAGATGTCGTATCAGGGAAAGCCTTGAAACGAAAATCTGCTTAAGAGGCGGCACTGCAACTAATGTATTGCGGACAACAGAGGTAGGAGCTGGAGGCGATTCTTGTATCGTTACAGCACTAACGATCTCAACAGAGGATGGTGATGGTTGAATTTCTTCAACCGCCTCCATCTCAGTCGGCAACAAAATCGAAGCCGGAGCCGGCGACTCCAATCTTAATGACGTAATGTCATGATCTGGAACATCCAGAGCTACCGAAGGTTGAGGGACGGAGAACTAAACGACATTAATTTCCCAGCAGGTGGTACAGATAAGCTTGGAACATCAACTGGGACAGAAAGCTCGATTGGGGTAATCGACAGACGCGTATTGGCCTTTTTACGCTTCGGAGACTCGGTCAAGAGCTTCATACTCTTAAACCCAGAATCCAAAGCAGAAAAGCTATCGGAGAGTTTTTTAAAGCCCGCCAATATATCTTTAAAACCAGTTCGCGTCTGCCGTATAAACCCAGCAATATCGCGTTCAGAGTCCCTACAATGTTCACAAGTCCATCTCAATCCAGACTTGGCCGAAATCAAATCAACAATACGGCCGTTAAAGCCAGCACATTTTTCATGTGCAACGTTGTCGCATAACCAGCAACAAACAAAACCCATTTTGGCACCAACTGGCACCCGGCATTTCTTGTTATAGCAGACCAACATGTTGCTAAAACAAAGATTATTAAACCAATTAAAAAAAAAAAAAAAAAAAGAAATAAATCAAAATAGGTAAATTATTTGCAAACTAATATGATCTGTACTTACGAAGAGCACAAAACACAGAGAGTATGCACAGGTCGAGCGAGACGCAAGATAGGTAGGCAACTACAACACCAAGAGAGGGAGAGTTACTATTCTAAAGAGCGTTGAGAGCACAAAGCACAAGCACTGAGAGTAAAGCGCGGGTCGAGCGAGACGCAAGATAGACGATAGCCAACAACAACACCAAGAGAGGGAGAGTTAACTATTGTAACAGCGTTGAGCGCAAAAGAAAAGCAAGTGAAAAAGAAGAGCGCGAAAGTAAACAAAAATACAAAACAAAGTACAGCGGCAACGAAAACAGAATTGTTTTGCTAACAAAGCAAAGCAAAGTTTGACCACACAATTTGTTGTTATATTTTTAGAAAAATGATAATAATTTACTAAATACACGAAAGCACACAGCGATTTAACGATCAGTAGTTAAATACAAGTGAGAAAGTAAAATTAATGTTATAATAATTGTAAATAAATATGAAATTTAATGAAAAATCACAAATTTAAGAGGGAAGAAAAAAAACACGTCCGACTGCGAATGCGAGAGCGAAGCAAGAAGCGAAAGAAGAAAAAACATAAAGCTAAAAAGTCAAACAAAAGAAATATTTGAAAACAAAGAAAAAATTAAATAATCAAATCAAAATTAAAACTAAATTAAGAAATATTTGAGATAAAAATTTAATACTAAGTAATTAATAGAAAAGGCTGGCAAAAATCCTGTGCTGAACCATCCCCGAGGGTGCTGGCTGGGTAGGATCTGTATTACCTCAGTGTCAACGGGTAGCAGATCTCTACTATACGTCGATATTTCAGGAACTGCAGATCTAGCTGAGGACTCTGTTCCTTATCTTCGGGCATCTGCCTGAAGATAAGTAGCAGAATCCATGGTACGAGGTGTCTGGCGGTCAGACTGAAAACGCTATGGGGCTCCCAAGAACAAAATTAGCCAACTATGGTCTCGGAATGGACTCATTAAACTATTCAACTCGGGCTGGGATTGCAGCCCAAACGTCGGTGGAAGGCGTGACTGCTACCACCGGCGGGCACGGGGAGAGATCCTCTCTGCGTGTCGCCAGCGGTCACACCTCTGAGGCGGCGGGAGCAGGCCGTATCAGTTGTAACAACACTGCCACCAAAAATTCGAGGTTGGTGCGCGCGGGTGCTGTGGTCATAACCGACACGGACCAAAAGAGCGCTGCGCCAACTTCTACGGTGGAGGGGAACGTCTTCCTCTTCAGTCACCCCTGCCTATCGCCAGCACCTCCAAGGTTGCGCAGCGGGGCACGGGGGCTGAAGGAGAATGCCAAAAATAGGGCGGCGACCCGTATTCACGCAAGGCTTAGTGGCGTAGCTAACCTGTCCGTCAAGGACCAGGAGAGCTTGCCTGGGCCAACACGTGGATGCGGGAAAACCAACAGCCCCTTCCAAAAGACAATAAAGTGCAGACCGGTTCTACCGGCCTGCCAACAACAAGGTGGAGTCCATGGCAAGCAAGCGCCAACGGTCCGCTGAGAGTCCCAAGCAAGGGGCTCCAGTGAGCAAAGCTGCGAGCACCTGGCTCCACCAACACGGACTCGAACAGGACGAAACAGAGAGCAACGGTTGCTGAAACTGCCAGGCGGCATCTCGCCGTTGCTCTCATAGACAGAGGGACCCTAACGGGAAAATGTCTGCAGAGCGGTGGCGGTTGACCCATAGTAAGCTGGTCGACGCACTGTTTGTCAGGATGGAGAATGTCCCAGACAGTCCAATGCCTACATTCGAAGGCACTGGCTGGCTGAATGGTGTCAAGATCCTGACATGCAAGGACGACCCAACATTGCAGTGGCTGCAAGCGACCGTACCCAAACTGGACGGGCTGTGGGAGGGGGCCAAGCTGGACGTGGTGGACAGGAATAATATTCCGTCCATGCCGAAGGCGAAAGTCCTTTTCCCAATAGTTGTCCAGGAGAGCGGGCGCTTCAGCTGCTTAAAAGCAGAACCCGGCCATACCGACGAGTGATTGGTCCGTGCTGAAGGTTGATGAACCTTTACCCAGTGGTGGGCAGCACGTGATCATTCAGATCAACAAGGAGGCCGAGGATCTGCTATATAAACGCAATGGGAAGATGGCGTGGGGCTTAGGGAGCGTGTACCTTCGCCTCAAGAAACGTCATCCGAACGACAAGGACACACACACGCTGAGGTCTGGGGAGGTTGAGGCAGATCTCGGTCTCGAGAGCGTGACCGACGCCACCCAGCACCTCAGCCTGACTGACAAGACGGAGGAGGTGGGGAGGAACTGTCCATGGAGACGGGCCCCCCCGCGAGTTTGCTAACCTCTAATGAGTGTGCTGCAACTCAACCTCCATAAATCCAAAACGGCTTCGGCGGAGCTACTCCTTGCCCTGTAGGAAGTGTCCGCCTACGCGGCTTTGGTCCAAGAACCGTGGATAGCGTCGGGCAACACGGTGGCTGGACTGAAGTCGCCCAACTATGATTTATACGTCCCGACATTGGTAAGCAGATCGAGAACTGCCATCCTTGTAAAGAAGGGGCTAAAAGCTCATCTACTACCTAATTACAGCAACGACGATCTAACCGTGGTGGTGCTGGAGAGCCGTGAAGGATGTTTGCTGCTGGCATCCTGTTATATGGCCCACGACAAGCCGGCTCCACCTGACGAGCTGCGGAGGCTGGTGGACATGGTCTGCTCCTCCAATAAGCATATTATTATCGGAACGGACGCCAACGCCCACCATAGCGTCTGGGGAAGTCCCGACATTAACGACAGGGGTGAGTCAGTTCTTGATTTTATCCTTAACCATAAGCTTAGACTAGCCAACAGGGGTGAGGTATCCACCTATGTAGGTCCCACCTCCAGTAATGTGCTGGACTTAACGATTTCAACTGAGTGTACCAATGTTGAAGAGTGGAGGTCCTGGACAGACCCTCCTACTCGGACCATAAGTACATTCAATTCACCATTCCTTTTAACAGGGTACCTGCGGCTCAGCCGTTCAGAAATCCCCGTAACACGAACTGGGCGAAATTCTCTAGCCTTGTTTCCAAGTCTCTTGGTTCGCCGGGTAACATCAACTCGGTGCAGGACCTAGAAACTAATGTCAATGTCCTTTCTGCAGGACTACTTTCAGCGTTTCGCCAATCTTGTAGACTCTCAAGACCGACGAGAAGATCGAAGCCACCCTGGTGGAACCCAGATCTCTCATCGCTACGTGGAGAGCTTACTAGCATGTTTCAACTTGCTAAGAAGGCGGACAACGAATATGTCTGGGACGAGTATAGGTCTCTCCTGAAGTCGTACAAGAAGATGATCCGATCATCCAAAAGGTCTTCATGGAGAACCTTCTGCTCGGACCTGGATAACATCAAAGACACCTCCAGACTGAGGAAGCTGCTGTCCAAGCAGGCTTCCAGTCCTAGTCTGCTCAAGTCGGGCGATGGGCGTGGACGGAGAGCAGTGCTGAAACTCTTGAAGCACTGCTCTCAACTCATTCCCGGGATGTATTGGAATAGAGAATAGTGACTGGCAGCTCTTTCCTAGTCTCCCAGTTATGAGACTCCTGCCAGTCTAATTACAGATAACAAAATAATTTGGGCTATCGACTCCTTTGCGAAGGTCAGGTCGCCCGGTCTCGATGGACTTTCGCCAGCAATGCTGCAAGCCAGCAAGCCCACGATTGTTCCGTGGCTATCGGGTATCTATTCGGCGTGCCTCGCATGGGGTCATATCCCCACTCTTTGGAGGACCTCGAAAGTCATTTTCCTGCCCAAGGCGGGCAAATGCAGTCATGTGGTCCCAAATGACTTTCGGCCTATCAGCCTAACCTCTTTCCTGCTAAAAACATTGGAAAAGCTACTTGATTTGCACATCAGAAGCAACTCAATGCATCTGTTGTCCCCAAATCAGCATGCGTATACAAAGGGCAAGTCCATTGAGACTGCTCTCCATGCTCTAGTAGCCTCCATAGAAAAAGCGGACCACTATAAAGAATATTCCTTGGGTGCATTTCTTGACATTTCAGGCGCCTTCAATAACGTCACCACTGATGCTATTATGAAGGGCCTTACCTCAATAACACGGCACCAGCGATCCACAGATGGGTCAACCGCCTTCTTTGTGACAGGCGGGTGGTGGCTACGTGGGGCGATGCGGCCATTACAAAGGTAGTGCGAGGTGGCACTCCCAGGGTGGGGTTCTCTCGCCTCTCCTTTGGAATTTGGTCGTAAATAGCCTACTTCTAAAATTTACTAGACGGGCCCCAAGTTAATTGCCTATGCTGACGACATAAGCATTTTGATAACTGGGAAATGCCCAACCACCCTTAGTTCCGTAATGGAACTTACTTTGCGGGAAGTTAAAGCATGGGCCGAATCAGCCGGGCTCAGCATTAACGCGGATAAAACGGACCTTATCCTCTTCACGAAGAGGTATAAGGTACCTGCGTGGTCCCAAAATAGGCTGCACTATGCTAAAGCCGAGCCTAGCAGTAAAATACCTAGGTGTGGTCCTGGACAGCAAACTGACATGGAAGCTCAATGTGTTAGAAAGGGTGAAGAAGGCCACCGGAGCCTTGTACATGGCGAAAAAGATGCTTAGTTGCACTTGGGGCCTCTCTCTAATCTAATGCGGTGGATATACATCTCAGTTGTTCGCCCTATCCTCACCTACACAGTGTGAGCGTCAAGCGCTACTGTGTATCACAGGCGCTCTCAGGTCGACGCCAACTAAAGCCCTCGAGGTAATAGCTGGTGTGGAACCATTACACCTATACGCGCAATCCATAGCCGCAAAATCGTCCCTACGGATTGCCGCAACTGGCAATTTGGGTCTGCTAGGCTATGGTCACAGCGCCATTGGTAGGGAGACTAGTAGAGACTTGGACTATACTATCCCCTTACCAGTACTGACCATATTAACACTATATTCTTGGAACCGGAGTGCTGGCGGGAAGGGTTATGCATTCCCGAAGCCCTCAACCTCTTCACCGACGGTTCGAAGATGGATGATGGTGTCGGAGCGGCCGTATACTGCCCGGACCCGGTCTCCAAACAATCCTATAAACTCCCAGACCATTGCAGCATCTTCCAGGCGGAAGTTTTTGCCATTGGCAAGGCTGCCGAATTGGCTCGGGGTTTACAGCGTGATCACACCTCTATTAACATCTTTGTTGACAGCCAGGCTGCAATAAGATCAATGCACTCTGATGTGGTCAAGTCCAAAGTTGTCCTGGACAGCAGAAGAGCAATAGAGTCGCTGAACGCATCTGCGGTCGTGCGAATCTATTGGATCCCAAGCCACCAGGGCATCGATGGCAACGAGATCGCAGACACTCTCGCCAAAGAGGGAGTGGGGCTCGATGTTGGCAACATGTGCAATGTTCCGATATCCCTGCGAACTCTAGGCAGTGAAATTGAGGTGCGCTCTAGACTTCAGTGGGACGCGAGCTGGCGTAATGCCAACCCGTGCAAAACTGCAAGGCTGATGTGTGCCTCTACTAACAAAAACTTAACCAAATTCGTCATGCAGCTTTCAAGGAAAGACTGCAGGCTAATGCTAGGCATTTTAACTGGCCACTGTATGTCAGCTGTCCATGCTGTAAAGATGGGCATCACGAACAGTGATCAGTGCAGGAAATGCAACGAACCCGGGGTTAAGGAAACGCTTGAGCATCTTCTCTGTAGATGCCCAGCGTTATCCCGACTCCGGTTGAAATACCTTAATTCGCCGTGCCACAACGATCTTCGGGACGTCTCACGGCTATCTCCTAGGATGCTGCTGGCTTTTGCCAAAAATGCATCCATACTGCGCGATTTCTGAGACGTAGATAAGCTACCGGTTCAGCTACGGACCTCCACTGGTCTATGCTTTGCCCCGTACTGGGGCAGCCGGTCCTACCTAACCTAATTAATAGAAAAATTTTTTACAACGTGCTAAACACACGACAAAACTAAATTAGTTTTAAAAACAAAATATCAACAAAAGTAAAAAGATAACAAAATATAAAACCCTCATAACAAACTCCAATCTTACGATTCCTACGGGACCCTCGAAGATAGAAGGAGCAAACCAGCCACTGGTTTTAAAATAAAAATAAAAAATTATACACTGTCTCAATTAGAAACGCATAAACCTAACCAAAACCACATCTCACCGTCGTCGATATCATCAATCGTGCTATTCGTATTCTTCCTCTGAATTGTTCAAAAATAACCGAGAGAAAATGCAAGAAGATCTGTCCGAAGCAATGTCAGGGTTAGGTATTGCAGGCACTAGTCGACCGAAAGCGGTTCCGATCATGGCCAGCACACCAGAGTTAAGGGAGGTTATAAGAACCATGATTACCGACACCCTTCAGGGAGGTCAAGTCATTAGACGAGCTTTAGGAGTAGAGGCAGAGGAACCATTAACTGACATACCGTACGTAAGCCCCACTCAGAATGGTGAGTTAGAGAAAGTACCAGACGTAACGCGTCTAATCAAAAGAATTTTCGGGAGACAGAACTTCTTTCGGATCTTGGAAGAAAAATGTCGACAGAATTATGGCTATGTTCACGGGATAAGAGCGTACGCAAAGATACTACTTAGTTACGTTAGCTGTACGTATGAAAGTAGTAGGCGAAGCGGAAACTGTGTTGGAATCATACAACACTCCCTTGAATTGGAAAGCTATTTCCAAATGCTTAACAGAACACTACGCGGATAAGCGAGATCTAAAGACTCTCGAATACCAATTGTTGTCGTTAACCCAAGGCAGATTGTCCATTATGGAATACTACCAAGCAGTGTATCACCAACTATCCTTGATACTCAATCAAGTTAGCGTACAAGAAGATTCTGCAGACTCCATAAGAGCTTTGACGAACAGCTACCGAGGCAAAGCCCTTGATACTTTCGTACGAGGTCTCAACGGAGATTTACCCGGTCTTTTAGCCGTTAAGGAACCTCGAGACCTTAGCCACGCATTGCATCTGTGCAACCTACTTGACAATCAGGATCACAGAAATGCTTTCTTGCCAAAAGGTAGGCACCCAGCGCCACCAATACCACCTAGGCAATTTATAAGCCAAACGTTTGCTAAGCATACAGCGATCAAACCGATGCATAACAACAATCAGAGTCAATGGCGAAATTTCGATCCAAGACTTTATTATGCACCGCGTCCCGCTAACCAACAATATCAATCAAATCCCAATCAGGCAAGACCTTTTTATCAATTACCACAACAGCAGTTTCAGTATAGACCACTATACTCAGCGCCTCCGCGCCCACTAGCTCAAAGCCAGAACCAAAACCAATCCCAATGGAAGTCAATGGTTCAATCCATTCAGCTAGGGTAAATTATATGAATCGCCCACAACAAGACTTTACCGCTGGAAAACGTCCCCTCCACTTTCGGGACCACCTCGAAAATTCCAACGGCAATTCCATATCAATACAGGAGAACCAATAGAACAGTACGCTGAAGAGCAACATTATATTGACTACCCAACAGAACAAGAATTAAATGCAGACGCATATGCTTGCAACAGTGGTGAACAAGAATATTACGCATGCATGGAATCAGCAGGTTTCTCTGACTCACATGACGATATGGAACAAACCCGTCATGAATCCGAAATAGGAACGACAGACTTGTCTGATGTTAATTTTTAGTTTAAACCGTTCCTCACTACCATACTTTCAATGTAGAACGAGGGACGGAAGACACCTTAATTTCTTAATAGACACCGGCTCCAATCAGAACTACATTCAACCTTCGTTAATAGATTCCCTAAACCAAATAAAGAAACATTTTTCGCAAACTCCATAGGAGGTCAAATAGCGATCACTCACCACACATTCTTAAACCTGTTTGGCCTTCACGATATTCCAATTCGATTCTTTTACTACCAACTCTAAAACCTTCCATGCTATTCTTGGCAACGATACCATGAAACAACTTAACGTTGTTATCGATGTCAGAAACGACATTCTTAGAGTCAATGGTGACAGACAATTTCGCATTCAGCAACTTCCAGCTCAATCAGTAAATAATATCAAAATTCGTACCGACCATATGTCCGAAAATCAAAGAACAATAATAAACAAATTGGCCGCAAACTACAGAACTCTATTTGCAGAGCCAGACGAAAAATTGACATACTCCACTAAAGTAGTTGGAGAAATTCGAACTTCGTCAGATAAGCCAATTCACACCAAGCACTACCCATACCCTATATCGCTCAAACAAGAAGTTGAAAGGCAGCTTCATGAGATGTTAGACGACAGTATAATCAGACCTTCTAGATTCCCGTACAATGCCCCAGTTTGGGTTGTACCAAAGAAAGCAGACGCTTCGGGAAGAGAAAATACAGAATTGTAATTGATTACCGTAAGCTAAACGCCGAAACAATTTCTGACCGATACCCAATGCCTGAGATAGGAGAAATCATCGCGCAGTTAGGGAGCAACAAGTTCTTCACAGTGCTCGACCTAAAGAGCGGGTTTCATCAAATTCTGTTAAGAGAACAAGATATTGAAAAGACAGCATTCGCAGTCAATGGAGGAAAGTTCGAGTTCACTCGCCTTCCCTTCGGACTTAAAAATTCACCATCCATCTTCCAAAGAGCTCTAGACGACATTCTAAGAGATCATATCGGGAAGATCTGTTATGTTTATATAGATGACACAATCATCTTTAGCAAAACAGAGGAGGAACATGCAAACCATTTAGGACAAGTCCTTTTAACACTGCAAAGCGCGAATATGAAAGTCCTAAATGGATAAATTTCTTGGGATTCACAATATCTGAAAATGGCGTTAAGACGAATCCGGAAAAAGTTAAAGCTATTTCCGAGTTCCCTATACCCAATATTCTAAAAGAATTAAGATCATTCTTAGGTTTGTCTGGATATTACCGACGTTTCATAAGAGACTATGCCAAACTAGCAAAGCCTCTTACCGCACTTCTCAGAGGAGATGGCGGTCGAGTTTCAACAAGAATATCCGATAAAGTACAGATTCAACTAAACCAAGAAGCCATCCAAGCTTTCAACAAACTTAAATTATCTCTTAGTTCAGCAGATGTTATCCTAAGTTATCCGAATTTCCAGAAGGAATTTCATCTGACAACAGATGCATCTAACTTCGCAATCGGAGCTGTACTAGAGCAAGAGGGTAAACCAACCACGTTTATTTCTCGTACCTTGTCAAAAACGGAAGAAAATTACGCCGTTAACGAGAAAGAAATGCTAGCAATCGTGTGGGCATTGCAAAGCTTGAGAACTTACCTATATGGTACTGCTAAGGTTGTGATATTCACAGATCACCAACCTCTCACCTTGCACTAAGCAACAAAACCATAACGGAAAGCTTAAGCGTTGGAAAAGTTACCTGGAAGAATTTAACTACGAGTTAAAATACAAGCCTGGCACTTCTAACGTTGTAGCAGACGCATTGTCTAGAACACCAGCAAAACACGAGATAAACACTCTATCCTCTTCAGCAACGGTCCATAGTGACGATAGCTCGTCCCATAATCTGATATACTCTGTAGAAAGCCCCATCAATGTTTTCAAAAACCAGTTATTCCTACTCACTGATGATAATCCATCATACAATTTCGAAATCCCATTTCCCACTTATCACAGACACATAATAAAAGACCATCTTACACAGAGAAAGACCTCATAGAGATAATGAAACAAAGATTAGACCCCAAGATACTTAATGGAATTCATACATCCGAAAATATCATGGGAAAGATTCAAAACTTTTATCCATTACATTTTATTTCTTATAAAATCCGGTTCGCACAGGGTATAGTAGAAGACGTAAATTCAGAAAGCAGACAAAATGATCTAATGGTACAGGAACATAAAAGAGCGCATCGCAACGCTAAAGAAAACAAAGAACAAATCCTCAGAAAATTTTTTTTTCCCCAGATGAATAAGAAAGTAATTGCAATAGCCAAAACATGCTTAACATGTAAAGAATCGAAATATGATAGAAATCCTCCGAAAGGCGATATACAATCCACTCCAATTCCGCAATACCCCGGACAATTGATCCATATTGACATTTATATCATGGAAAAGCTCAATATCTTGACAGGCATCGACAAATTTTCCAAATATGCTCAAGTGAAGGTTCTAAAATCCAGAGCTTCCCAAGACATAATGATTCCATTGAGGGAAATGTTAATAGCTTTTGGGATACCCAAAATAGTCGTAATGGACAATGAATGAGCCTTAAACTCAGCATCTATCAAATTCATGTTGGAAAACCAACTAAACATATCTGTCTTCACGACACCGCCGTATTCTTCTACCAGCAATGGACAAATAGAACGATTCCATTCTACACTGACCGAAATTCTTAGATGTCTTAAGAAAGACCATGACGAACTTACCCTCACAGATCTACTGTTTAAAGCAACCCAAGAATATAACCAGTCAATACATTCAATCACTAAAGAAAAACCCATTGAAACTTTTTTCAGAAGTAATATAACTAACACTCCAGAATCAATAGAAAAGAAAAGGGAAGAAATTAGGAACAAAATCGAAGGTACACAAATAGCCGACCTAAATTACCATAATGCCAGCAAAAACACCCCCAAATCATATGCAATAGGAGAAGAAGTTTACGTCAAGATCAATAAAAGATTAGGCTCTAAAATTTCCTCGAGATATAAAAAGAAATAGTTGCAGAAAATGGTAACTCTACCATTAAAACTAAATCAGGAAAGATAGTCCACAAAAATAATTTAAAAATTAATTCATATTTACAGATTGTTATTTTTACCGTCATGCCTCGGGCGGCGACAATTTTAGATTACACCAATTCACAACTGGTGACCATCAAAATTGGGCCCGCAGCTATTCATAGCAGCTCATTCAAAATAATACATGTCTTCAACATTCAAAAATATGAAGAAGCATTACAAATACTTGAAAACTCCATCAACTCATCTCTTCCGAATCACCTCACCCCATTCATTACTCTCGAATTAAATCAAATAAGAGACGATTTAAATAGGTTAAGACCAAATAACATAAGAACACGAAGGTCAATAAATATGCTCGGCTCCGCCTGAAATGGTTAGCCGGAAGCCCAGACCACCATGATCATGAGATCATCCTAAATAAAATGAATGAACAATTAGAAAATAATAATAAGCAAGTAGTAATAAACAGACTTTTTAGCGACAAAATTAAAGAAATCCGAGAAAGCACAAATGCAATACTAAAATTAACAAAAGAAAGTCAATCAAACAATAATATCGAAATAGAAACTCTAAAATACAAATTGAAAATTTTTAAAGAAGAACTTACAAATATGATTAATGCAATTAATTGGGCTAAGACAAATACAATAAATTCCATTCTACTATCAACTATCGAAATTCAATTCATTGAAAAGTTAGTAAAAATTTTAACAATTTGTTCATAAATATAGAGGAATTACTTGAATTCGCAAAAATTAAAGTAGCTTCAAACGGAAAAGACATTCTTTATATTATCAGTCTGCCCACAATAGAAGAAAACCTTTGTCAAAGAATTTTAATAAAACCAATAAGAAAAGAAAATGTAACATAATTAATAAAATAAAGTTCGACCTAATAATTCAATGTAATGAAACAATATTTGGAATCAAAAGAAACTTGCGAGACAATTAATGATAAGTCAATATGTAAACGAGAAAATTTAATAGACCTAAGTAACAATACCTGCGAAGCTGCACTACTGCAAATGAAACAACCCAATTGTCTGCGAATAAATAGTCAACACATCCCGGAACATGAAGAAATCCTACCGGAATCATCTTATTGAACGACTTTGAGGGAACAATCAACATTGACCAAGAACAACTACATCTGCAATACAATAAATACAATCACCAACATTGGTATTTACATCTTCTTGCTGATGCCCATAATCATACTGGCAATTCGAGCTCTAAAATCAAGAGCAGCGAAAGTAATCATCAACCCAGAAAACAGTCCACCAACAAATCAAAGTCAAGTTCAAATGGCGGCCGAGGACGTCCGCATTTAAAGGGGAGGAGTTAAGGCCACACATTACCAAATCCCATAACCATGCATTGCCAGTGTCAATGCACTCCAATGCACCGAGACAACACAAGAGACAACACAAGGCCACACATTATCAAAACCATAGCTATGCATCGCCAGTGCTAATGCACTCCAATGCACCGAGACAACACGCGCTCCGATTCAGCATAAGACACCATCGGAGCAACGACCAAGCCAACGGCGCACCTGCACATAACCATAGCCACGTGCGCCTCGTCAGCAGAAACCATCTCAACGTCCAGCACCTTGCGTAACGCCCAAACCGTGGGACCAAGCCTCGGACACCCAACACCCAGCGCGACAACTGCAGCGGCTACATCCGGCCGCGACAGCGACGGCGACAGCGACAGCAACGAACCACAAGAAGTCACCTCAGCAGCAAAGCTTTAATTTTTAATAATTTAGATTGTTTAAGTTAGTTCTAATCCAACTCTTAAATAAAGCACTTGGCTTTTTCTTAAAACAAAATCAATCAATTTTGTTAATTTATATAATATTATATCAAAGCTGTTATATATTCTAGTCCCTTTTGAAGTTCACCCAGCTCATCAACTCATCAATCATCACAGGCCCGTCGATATCGATGCAGTAAGAAAAAACAGCGTTTATGGAATATGTGTAAGTACGGCATAGCCGCACCGAAATCATTTGTAAATCATATATGACAGCTATTACTATTATTATCATTGTTAGTAGTGTTATATTCATACCCATCTTATTAGGAATTACTAGGCATAAGTAATATAGTAGGCAAATAATGCATAAAATGAAATTGTGTACATGCATTAAAGTATTTTTGAAGTCTTTTGGTCTTAACCCCGTTGAATAAACATGAAGTCGAAGTAAATTATAAAGTAATGGGCACCTGATATTACTTGTTGTTGCTTAATATGGGTAAAGGCATAGAGCCAGAAGATTTTACAGGTTGGGAGGGTAAAGAAGAAGAACATAACCATCTTCGTTCTTCATATTTATATATTGAATGCATATACTTCTTATCCAGTCTATCGGTTGATAGCCTATCCTGTCTGTTCCCGTTTTAACTCTGTCTACCTTCTTTTATCTGTGTGGCACTGTAGCTTACTAGGTGGCAAAAGACCCACCCACTGTCCCTGAGCTTTAGTCGACAATGTAGGCAGAGTATGCTTCCAGTTTGCTGCCCACTTAACGGGTCGACTTATAATAAGATGACACCCAAGACGTGATCGTTACATAAATAAAATGGTGCCCAACGTGGGGCCGGAGATCGTAATACAAAAAAGGTGACGCTCTAAATGGAGTCGCCAGTTATATAAATAAAATGGCGCCCAAACGTAGAGCCGGAGATCGCAATACAAAAAAGATGACGCTTTAAATGGAGTCGCCAGTTATATAAATAAAATGGCACCCAAACCTAAAGCCGGAGATAGTAATACAACAAAATGCCGCTCTAAACGGAGTCGCCATTTAATAAAATGGTGCCCGAACGTTAAGCCGGAGTTGTGTTAGAATAAAATGTCCCAGACGTGGGGAATGAAAGCTATTACGCAACCAATTAGCGATCCAGAATCTAGGTATCGCATCCCCGCGCTTCCGGTTACCTTTTTCATATTCCCATTTCCTTCCTCAACCGCCATCCAAATCTTTAGTAGTGCAGTGTGTCAGCTGTTTGATTATTCGGAAGTGTAGGTATTCTGCTAATTTTCGTGGAGCCTAACCAATAATCAATCAAGTTGGCCAAAACAATACTAACCACAGTTAGTATTCTCTAAATCTTATTCGAACTTGTCATCTCATCACTCTGGAATGTTCGAATTAACCTCAGGTTGATCTAAACCAAGTGATAGATTTCAGTTATCAGTAAGTTTTGTTATTCTGTTTGAATGAGTGAGAAAATTGAGATTGATCTTGTTGGATTATTTCGACAAGTTCCTCTTTTCCTTCATTAAATAATCAAAGAGAAGTTTATAGATTCAGTTCAATTGCTAAGAAGTTTTGCAGGATATATATATTTGTTTTATGCAACAAGTAATAATAATAATTATTAATAATAATTAATAGTAATAAAGGATAAGTCCCAATTAAAGATTTTTGTGGGAATTTAAATAATTTTGTTGAATATTATCTTCTGAATTTAAATGATATTGTTGAATATTATCTTCCGAATTTAAATTATATAGAAAACAAATTTCATTATGGCAGTTATGCGTAGTACAGAGGATATAGTTTCGTTAAGTGTATAGTAAGCATAAATTTCATAGATCTTGTTTGTCAGAGTGGTTAAATGGTAACACCACTTGTCCAAATTGTAGGCAGCCATGTACTCTTACACATAGTGCCGAGAATTTGTCACGTATGGCAGGTGCCAATTCACGAACCACATCGGGTAGACCTCGAGGTGCGAGTAATAATCCCGCCGGAGCTATTCCAAGAAATCGTCCAGTAACTAGGTCGATCAATTGAAACACCCAAAATACACGTCAATCAGTTGGTTCTGCAACTAGGCGAGACTCGGGTAGATTCGTTCCTATTAGTAATGTGAGTAATGAGGATCACATTCAACAAATTATATCAAGTTCTTTAGAAGCTCATAGAACAAGTATTGCTGCAGCAGTGTCTGAGCAAATTAACACGGCTTTACGTAACTTTAATCTTTCTTCCTTTCGAAGAGGATCTCGAGACGAGTCACAGCTCGAATGGGATAACGAGATTCCTGACAATGTGCCAAGAGCAAATGACTCTAATTCGAGAAACAGGGCCTCAGATGGACGTACGAACATGAGTGACTACTCCACTGATAGGCCTGACCAAATTTCCAATGTTATTACTAATTGAAAAATTAAGTTTTCTGGTTCCGCCAATGATCTTCCTATAGAAGATTTCATATATCGTATTAATTGTCTTACGACCCAATATTTCAATGGCAACTTCGACGTGTTGTATCAATTTGCCCATTTACTCTTTTCCGGTTCTGCTCTTTCCTTTATTGGCGAGTTCACAAGACAGCAGGTCATATGAATTGGTTTGAGCTATGTAATAAGTTACGAGAACGTTATCAAGATCAAAGATCGGATCGAGATATTAAGCAGGCTATGAGACACCGAAAGCAATTAACCAATGAGACATTTGATGACTTTCTGGATGCGATGGTGGCTATCGCAGATTCTCTCAAAAACCTGTTGTCGGAGTTTGATATCATAACAGAAGTCAGACATAATCTGAGATCCGATCTGAAGCATGAGTTACTGCACATAGATACACCTAGTCTAGCTATATTGCGAAGAGAATGCCATAGACACAAAGTTTTTTAGAAACGCGCGTTCGAGACAGCGTGAGAATATTTCTAGGAGAGTTGTCAATGCCAATTCTCATGATGGAGATTCTGATAATCAATCTGTATCAGAACCTGAATCGAATGAAGAAATCTGTGCCTTGCTTGAAAAACAAAAATTAAAATGTTGGAATTGTGATGAATCTGGTCATCGTTATCACGATTGTCTAAAAACTCGTCGCATTTTCTGTTTTGTTTGTGGCTTAAAAGACATGTATCGCCCTACTTGTCCCAAATGTCGACCAGCACAGGAAAACTTAAAGAAGGATGTTCTCCAAATTCAAATGAGGAACATTCGACACTAGCCTTGGATTCCAACAGAATGACTTCTCTACCTGATACGACTTTACAACCCCTGACATTTCTTATCAATCACCAGATGTAAAATTTTATCGATCGTTCAAGCCATATCATGAACGTTTGCGAGATTATCGTTTGCGTCGAGCAGAAATTTTAATGCCAACGCATTGTTTGTCAAATGAAGCCGTTCTTCTCAACGACTGAAAGCATTTTGAGAAAATAGACGAAGATTAAAATGCTTTACTATTTACACTATAGTGCACAAGAAAAATGATATTCGTCCGTTTACACAGATTTGTATTTTCGACAAATCTTATTTAGCTCTTCTCGATAGTGGCGCTAATAAAAGTGTGATTGGACATGATCTTGCTGAACACATTATCTCTATGAAACACAAATTTAAGAAAATTAAAGGTTTTGTTCATACTGCGGATGGTTTAAAGCAAGCTGTTGCTGGTACAGTTAGCATTCCCATCACTTTTAATTCTAAGATTAAGGATTTCGAATTTTTGCTCGTACCGTCCATTAAACAAGATGTGATTTGTGGTATGGATTTCTGGAAGGCCTTTGACATTTCCATTTCGCCTTCGTTCACTATTAATGAGATCAAAGCTGAGTCGTCAGTTGATTCATCTGGCCTTGATCTTTCTGTGTCACAGAGAGCTAAATTGAATTCCGTAATCGGATATTTTCCTTCATCAGAACGTGATGGCCTAGGTGAAACCTCACTCATAGAGCATAATATTGATACAGGCAATTCTTTGTACTTATTGGAAGATCTAACAGGGAAAGAAATCGGCACATTCCATGCCAAAGACCTTTGGTAGGTTCTTGTTCACCCTTTTTCAAATTCAATCTTCGTCGTAAAGACTCACATTGAACTTGTATTGTAGGGGTGAGCAATGTCCGTTAATTTGCAATTTGAATATAAATTGTATGGCGGTATCAATATTTGCGACGCGACTGTTGTGCAAGCTAACAGCAGCGCGCACTCGCCAACAGATGTTAGTATATTATTAATTATTAATCGAATATTTGCAGTGAGTTGGCAGGATCACTTTTGCCATTCACATTAGTATCGTATTAAATAATATCGATATCGAACTTAGATTAATTAAACAATATCGATATCCACGCTTAATCTAGGCTAGACCATCTCTTTTAATTCGAAAGCTACAAATATAAAGTGTGCCGCTGCAGAATATTAAAATAAATCTGACGGCATCCGTCACAATATTATATATAATTATTATTGGTGTTGTTCAGGAGTGCGCACTTTTCAAAGTGCAATTTTCTGATTTTCTTTGGTCTTCTCGTTGGTTTAACAAGGTACGTAGCGAGATAACCAAATTTCATAATTTTCTTTGGTACCCTTTTCTTGATGTAGAATATTGTAGGTGTAATCACGTGGCGACGACCACTGTATATGTAGTACACACCAACTGATCTGCAACTGCAGAGGCCCCGCGCCAAAAGGCGTAGCAACAACTTTGCAAAGGGAGTTGCAACCAAACGCCTAAGATATTTGCACTTGAGTCACCAGTTTAGTGACGCCCAAAACAGCAGGAGGCTGTAGAAGCGACGCCATGCGTTGCTAAAGCGGTTCCAGAAGGAACACAATCTTCGGATAAACCTTTTGAGAGAGAACGGATCAGCATATATCTGGAAGTTGCGCCATGCGCTGCTGAGGCTGCGCGTAACGCAGACTCGTTGCTACGACTCGCTGCTATGTGTTGCCGAGCCTGCACCACTCGTCGGCATTGAGAGCTTTGCCGCCACTCGTCGTCGCATCACTTATTCGATGTTGTGTTGACAGTGCGATTGCCACTGGAGGCCACTTCCGGTTTTCGTTGCTGCTTCTTACGACGCTGTTATATATTCTAATACCTTTGAAGTTAACCCAGCTCATCAACTCATCAATCATCACAGGCCTGTCGATATCGATGCAGTAAGAAAAACAGCGTATAAAGAGTATGTGTAAGTACGGCATAGCCGCACCGAAATCATTTGTAAATCATATATGACAGCTATTACTATTATTATCATTGTTAGTAGTGTTATATTCATACCCATCCTATTAGGAATTACTAGGCATAAGTAATATAGTAGGCAAATAATGCATAAAATGAAATTGTGTACATGCATTAAAAGTATTTTTGAAGTCTTTTGGTCTTAACCCCGTTGAATAAACATGAAGTCGAAGTAAATTATAAAGTAATGGGCACCTGATATTACTTGTTATTGCTTAATATGGGTAAAGGCATAGAGCCAGAAGCTTTTACAGGTTGGGAGGGTAAAGAAGAAGAACATAACCATCTTCGTTCTTCATATTTATATATTGAATGCATATACTTCTTATCCAGTCTATCGGTTGATAGCCTATCCTGTCTGCTCCCGTCTTAACTCTGTCTACCTTCTTTTATCTGTGTGGCACGGTAGCTTACTAGGTGGCCAAAGACCCACCCACTTTTCCTGAGCTTTAGTCGACAATGTAGGCAGAGTATGCTTCCAGTTTGCTGCCCAATTCGTCTTATAATAAGATGACACCCAAGACGTGTTCGTTACACATGGGGTACATGGGGAGTCGTTAGCCTGATAATCATAACACTTTATAATCTTTAACAGCTGTCAACAACAATCATAAACGACGGATTCATCTGTTATCAGGCCTGCTAACATGTGTGAAATCCTAGTTGATTGGGGCTCTCGATTCCGTGTTGGTCCGTGTTGGTTATATTTTTTATTATTAAGTCATGAAGACAATCATTTGAGAAAATTAACGTAACTTAACGATTAAGAAAACACAATTAACTAAGCACTATTATCCAATAAAGAAATTTATAAACAAAATTAAGAATGTTTATGAAAGTAGTGTAAAATATGGAGCAGAAAACAATTATGTGTTAAGCTTTTGATTTGAAATGGGACACTGGATATGCGAGCATTAGGGTTGATGCGAAATACTCATTTTGTCCCTCTCCCCAATTATTACACTCTGACTACAACATCCGGCTTTGATGTGCCGGAAGTTGTAGTCAGTGACAGTGGCAGCCAATTCAAGGGTCGTGACTTTTCATCCTGTGGATTAGCACACACATTACTGCGGCAAACTCTCCTCAAGCTAATGCTGCCGAGTCAATAAAAGTATCAATGGTGCATTGCGATCATATTTGCGATCAGATCAACGCGATTGGGGTCAATATCTGGATCGTATCAATTGTGCATAGTGCTCCCATCTGCATCAATCAATCGTCATGTCTCCTTATTTAGCAGCATTTGGATAGCAAATGATTAGATGAAAACACAAATATTCTTGCAAGCATTAAGTAATATCTAAATAATTCATATAATATCAATCAAAATACGTATGATCTTCGTAGTAAAGTGCGTTCCTTTCAAGTAGGCCCAGAAGTAGACAAAAGAAACTTCAAGCTAAATAAATGGGCCAATAATTTTAGCGCCAAATTGGCGCTCGAAGGATAGAAAGCTAGAAGGAAAGGCAAGATCGGAAACTCGTTGTATTTTCTTGAAGATTTATAAGGCAAGGAGTAATGCACTTTTCACGAGAAAAATATTTGGTGAAAATTACCCTTTTCAACCCTTTCAATAATAAGTTCGAGTTTATCGAAGACAGATAAGAAATATATCAAATATTTCTTTTCCGTTTTCGATACCAAGGCGACTGCGTCATCTGATCGTAGAAATGTATAAATATATAAACATAATTCAGCGATCCAAAACTGAAATTTAATATTAATTAAAAAATAACTTGGCCATCGCCATATATTCGGCGTGATAGAGAAAAGAGAATCGCCGTTCATAGCGTCATCACCACGTCGCTGGCCTGTGCTGCGTTAATAGATAAATATCTGCCATATATTCATTTATATTATTACACATAGTTGTTTATTGCCTTAAATATTAAGAGAAAATATGAGTCTAATTGCGTGGTAAATTATCACTCATGGGTACTTGAGTTTAGTTGTGTGTTGTCATTATGTTAGTAAAATGAACAAGTAAGAAAGCTAAAGTCCAGTGTGCTCAACTGTGAAATGACCGCTACCCATTTTGAGTATTGCCGTAATATTCTCAAAATATTCCACAAAATTACTAATAAAAGGTAAAATATATATATTGAAGGTATACTATAGAGCTGCAAATAATAATTGTATACAATAATAACAATAGTATTTATAATTCCTGAAAATATGGTTGCGATCAGATAAAAATTGTCGAAGTTATTAAAGAAATACTTTTGTATGGGCAAAAACGCCTACTTACTAGGGGTCTTAGTTGCTTTGGCTGACAATCTGGTATATTGTGCCGTCTATGGTATATTTTGAATACGGTACTATGTCGATATACCAAATATACCATTCGGTTTTTTTAGTATTTTTGCAGTATATTTGGTATATTTTGAGAAAATACCGCAAAATATATTTCTTTTATATTTTGAGAAAATACCGCAAAATATATTTCTTTTATTCAAAATGGGTAGCGGGTATCTCACGAGTACACTCGACTGTAGCTTTCTTACTTGTTTAAATTCAAAAATGTTAAAAATCTGTCCTCGCACTACTTTGTTCGAAAATTATTTCCCGCTGAGTTCAGCTGCAGTGTCCTTGTCCCCTTTTGTAAAGTTACAGGCAATGTTTTTGTTGTTTTCATTAAGTTAAAGAGTGCGATTTCCCTTCATAAATAAAACAGACATTTAATAACTAAAAGTTAACTTTAATTTAAACAGAAACCATTTACATTTACCAAAATATTAATATTAATAATTTAGTCCCCAGAATATATTATTATTTGAACACAGTTTAATCACGATTTGAACATTCTTTATGAATCAACGAAAGTTGATATAAAGAGTATGTGTAAGTACGGCATAGCCGCACCGAAATCATTTGTAAATCATATATGACAGCTATTACTATTATTATCATTGTTAGTAGTGTTATATTCATACCCATCCTATTAGGAATTACTAGGCATAAGTAATATAGTAGGAAAATAATGCATAAAATGAAATTGTGTACATGCATTAAAGTATTTTTGAAGTCTTTTGGTCTTAACCCCGTTGAATAATCATGAAGTCGAAGTAAATTATAAAGTAATGGGCACCTGATATTACTTTTTGTTGCTTAATATGGGTAAAGGCATAGAGCCAGAAGCTTTTACAGGTTGGGAGGGTAAAGAAGAAGAACATAACCATCTTCGTTCTTCATATTTATATATTGAATGCATATACTTCTTATCCAGTCTATCGGTTGATAGCCTATCCTGTCTGTTCCCGTCTTAACTCTGTCTACCTTCTTTTATCTGTGTGGCACGGTAGCTTACTAGGTGGCAAAAGACCCACCCACTTTTCCTGAGTTTTAGTCGACAATGTAGGCAGAGTATGCTTCCAGTTTGCTGCCCACTTCGTCTTATAATAAGATGACACCCAAAACGTGTTCGTTACACATGGGGTACATGGGGAGTCGTTAGCCTGATAATCATAACACTTTATCATCTTTAACAGCTGTCAACAACAATCATAAACGACGGATTCATCTGTTATAAGGTCTGCTAACATGTGTGAAATCCTAGTTGATTGGGGGCTTTCGATTCCGTGTTGGTTATATTTTTTTTATTATTAAGTCATGTAGACAAACATTTGAGAAAATTAACGTAACTTAACGATTAAGAAAACACAATTAACTAAGCACTATTATCAATAAAGAAATTTATAAACAAAATTAAGAATGTTTATTAAAGTAGTGTAAAATATGGAGCAGAAAAAATTATGTGTTAAGCTTTTGATTTTAAATGGGACACTGGATATGCGAGCATTAAGGTTGATGCGAAATACTCATTTTGTCCCTCTCCCAAATTATTACACTCTGACTACACTTCAATTTATTATGACTTACTACCGAGTCGAAGCCAACGACCCACCCCAGCCCTGAACTGAGATAGAGTAGACAGAGTAGGCTTAGACGAGTAGAACCTCGTGGTGTTCGCCATTTACCGCCATTTACCGGATAGTCATATTTAACAGCTTTGAAGTGCCGGAAGTTGTAGTCAGTGACAGCCAATTCAAGGGTCGTGACTTTTCATCCTGTGGATTAGCACACACATTACTGCGGCAAACTCTCCTCAAGCTAATGCTGCCGAGTCAATAAAAGTATCAATTGTGCATTGCGATCATATTTGCGATCAGATCAACGCGATTGGGGTCAATATCTGGATCGTATCAATTGTGCATAGTGCTCCCATCTGCATCAATCAATCGTCATGTCTCCTTATTTAGCAGCATTTGGATAGCAAATGATTAGATGAAAACACAAATATTCTTGCAAGCATTAAGTAATATATAAATAATTCATATAATACCAATCAAAATACGTATGATCTTTGTAGTAAAGTGCGTTCCTTTCAAGTAGGCCCAGAAGTAGACAAAAGAAACTTAAAGCTAAATAAATGGCCCAATAATTTTAACGCCAAATTGGCGCTCGAAGGAGAGAAAGCTAGAAGGAAAGGCAAGATCGGATACTCGTTGTATTTTCTTGAAGATTTATAAGGCAAGGAGTAATGCACTTTTCACGAGAAAAATATTTGGTGAAAATTACCCTTTTCAACCCTTTCAATAATAAGTTCGAGTTTATCGAAGATAGATAAGAAATATATCAAATCTTTCTTTTCCGTTTTCGATACCAAGGCGACTGCGTCATCTGATCGTAGAAATGTATGAATATATAAACATAATTCAGCGATCTAAAACTGAAATTTAATATTAATTAAAAAAAATAACTTGGCCATCGCCATATATTCGGCGTGATAGAGAAAAGAGAATCGCCGTTCATAGCGTCATCACCACGTCGCTGGCCTGTGCTGCGTTAATAGATAAATATCTGCCATATATTCATTTATAGTATTACACATAGTTGTTTATTGCCTTAAATATTAAGAGAAAACATGAGTCTAATTGCGTAGTTAAACAATGAATATCAACCAAAATTTTGTCGAACATGTTCTAAATTATCCCTCATGGGTACTTGAGTTTAGTTGTGTGTTGTCATTATGTTAGTAAAATGAACAAGTAAGAAAGCTAAAGTCCAGTGTGCTCAACTGTGAAATGACCGCTACCCATTTTGAGTATTGCCGTAATATTCTCAAAATATTCCACAAAATTACTAATAAAAGGTAAAATATATATATTGAAGGTATACTATAGAGCTGCAAATAATAATTGTATACAATAATAACAATAGTATTTATAATTCCTGAAAATATGGTTGCGATCAGATAAAAATTGTCGAAGTTATTAAAGAAATACTTTTGTATGGGCAAAAACGCCTACTTACTAGGGGTCTTAGTTGCTTTGGCCGACAACTTTGGTACTTTGGTATATTATGCCGTCTATGGTATATTTCGAATGTTGTACTATATCGATATACCAAATATACCGCTAGGTATATTTTTAGTATTTTTGTAGTATTTTCGGTATATTTTAAAAATAAAACCGCAATATTTTGCTCTTATTCAAAATGGGTAGCGGGTATCTCACTTGAGTATGGATGATTTATTTGGAATCTCAGTATAGGGTTTATCAAAACAGGCCTAAGTTAGTGCAGAAACAATTTTTGTTTTAAAACGAAAGGCTGCTACATTTTAGAATCATTGCCGCATAAACAATGACGTGGCTACGTTAGCCGTTCCTCTCTTACACACAGCTGCTTGTTAAATAATGCGGTGGAAGGCTCTTCTTAACGGAAATTCCTATAATGCGAACTAATTCTGCATGTGCAGTATTAGCAGAACCCAGCAATATCAGAGCCAAACGAACTTACAGCACATATGTTTACAATGTTAGCAGTACCCACCAAGCTGACAGCGATTGTTTAGAGAAGGTAGAGGGCAATATTGTTGTTGGCACCGGATCCGTGCCTTGGTTGGTGTGCCGTTGCTCGTACTTCGAGCAATCCACTACTCGAAAACAACAACTTGTAGTGGATCAATATTTGCTGAAATCTTTATTATTTTCATTATATTTCGTACATTTCAATATAATTTCATAATTTTACTTACATTCGTGCTCTGCGCACACCTTCAAATCCCTATTTAATTGTTAACAATTATTTGCCTCTGCTTGGGCTCAAATACAAATTCAAATTAAATCACGCTGCCGAAATTTGCAGCTGCATTGCTACTTCTAGCGAACGTAACGGTGAAATTCCAATGCACAAAAGAGAATCACCGATTACAAATGCCCAGTAGGAAATGCGCTGGCGAAGCCCCAGTAGAAAATTTAGTTCGCCCGCCAACATTCCCCACCCCGTAATTCACTAGCATTCGCGTTGTGTATTACCAATTTTCAAATCTAATTTGGCTAGCTTTACGGCGGGGCGAGTCACAATACCTTCTGGAGTGCGCACTACGGCACTCCGTACCTGACCGTCTCTCGATCGGTGAACATCTACCACAACTCCTTTGGGCCAGCTGTTTCGTTTGCCATTCTCATCTGCGATAACAACAATGTCATTCACGGCGATCGAATCTGGCGGCGGTTGGAACCATTTGGTACGACGCGTAAGCGTTGGTAGATATTCTCGAATCCATCTTTTCCAGAACTGATCGGCTAACTGGCTCGAAATTCTGAATCCTTTGGCAAGCTTGTTACCATTTTGTATTTCGCTGTCTCGTTCACGAATTCCACTAGAGTGGCCCAAGAGGAAATGGTTCGGTGTAAGCGCTTCTGAGTCTGCCGATTCCAGTGGTACATATGTGAGTGGGCGTGAGTTGAGAATACCCTCCACATCAGCCAACGCAGCACGAAGCACTTCTTCTCGCAATCCACCAGGCGGCAAGATCTCCGTTAGAATGGACTTTGTTGAGCGTACCAATCTTTCCCATGCACCGCCCATGTGCGGTGAGCCTGGCGGAATGAACATGAACTCCATTTCTGGGTATTTGGTCTCCACATCCCTGGTCGATATACGCTCCACTTCATCTTTTAACACTCTACTCGCACCTCGAAAGTTAGTTCCATTATCGGACATCATTCGTCGCGGGCAACCACGTCTCGCTATAAATGCCTTTAGAATACAAAGAAAAGAGTCGGTTGACAGTGACGTTGCGATATCCAGGTGTACGGCACGAATTGTGAGGCATGTGAACAGAACACCCCAGCGCTTCTCGTGCCGTCGTCCAACGATGATGTCGATGGGCCCAAAGTAATCCACTCCTGTATAGGTGAACGGCGCCATGTGGTGCGCCAAACGCTCGCGCGGTAGACTTCCCATTTCTGGAGGCCTAGGACGCGCGCGCCTCATCCGGCATGCTGGACAAGTTTGAGAAACCTCTCTCACCAAGGCTCTCAGACCAAATATCAGGAACCTTTGCCGTAGTTCATTGACCACGATCTCGTCGTACAGATGATGGTACCGGCGATGATACGACTCAACCAGCAGAAATGTAAATCGATGTCTTCTTGGTAGGATTATGGGTCGCTTTAGGTTTACTTCGACTCCTTCTATTAGGTCGATTCTTCCCTTGACGCGCAGTATGCTTACTTCGTCCAAGTACGGAGAGCATTTGAATAGCTTGCTCTTCCGATCTATAATACTGCTTCCCATTTTCAAGCATTTCATCTCGCTGAAATACTCGGTTTCCTGGCACACTCGTATTAGAATGATATCCATCTCGATTGGCCGCTCAAGTAATAGTAACTTCTTTAATTCCGATCCCATGCTCTTCTTGAAAATAGATCGCAAGAAATCCAATACTCGTAACTGTGCAGCTCTTAATCTCTCCAGTTTGCTGAATCTTTCTGGGTCTGGTGAGATACAGCTCAAAGGTGACATGACTTCCAATTGCTCTTCGACGTGTTGCAGAATAGTATTGCTATGTTGGCTCGCATCAATGTTCATCTGCGGCCACTGAGAGTCATCCGAATATAGAAATTCAGGCCCTCTGAACCACCTATTCGCTTCGTTAATGACAGGCGTTCTTGTCCATTTGGTACCATCGTCGGCCACATTTTGCGCTGACGGGACCCATCTCCAGTTACTCACATCTGATCCTTCTAAGATTTCGCCAATGCGGAGTGCAACAAATTGGTGAAACTTACGAACATCCGAACGTATCCAGAATAGAACGTCTCTAGAGTCTGTCCAGAATACTTTCTTGTCAACGTGTACTGACATTTCAGACTCGATACATCTGGCCAACCTCAGCCCCAAAACAGCAGCCATGAGTTCCATGCGAGGTATCGAAATTGGTTTCAATGGAGCAACCCTTGTTTTCGACGCTACAAGGCTGCAATGAACTTGATCGTCTACTTCAGCTCGGATGTATACGACGGCAGCGTATGCATTAACACTTGCGTCTACAAATGTATGCATTTCCAGACATCTAGCTGCACTAACTCCTTTCAAACATCGGGCTATACGCAGATTGTTTAACGTTGGCACCAAATCCAACCAACGACGCCAGTCTGCCTCGTCTTCTTCTTTGAGCGGCTCATCCCATCCGACTCCACTCCTCCATATATTTTGCAGAATGATTTTTGCGCGTATGTTGAAAAATCCAACAATTCCAAGGGGTCGAATATGGTCATAATCATGCTCAGGACGCGGCGTTTAGTTGGCCGACCATCCAGAGCCCTTGCGATCGTATCTGGCTTCACCATAAACGTTAGACAATCTTCTCCAGGTTGCCACCACATGCCCAGAACCTTTTCCGGACCAACGTCTGGGTAACAAATTGGCTTGTCCAACATGTCATATCTATTCTCAAGAGCACAGACCACTGCTTGAGAATTGATGTCCAGTGTCGCATGTCAAATCCTCCATCAGCATGAATTAGTTTTACAGCCTGGGCCAGCTTTGTCATCTCAGCTACTGAGTCCACAGACTGAAGCCAGTCATCGACGAAAGTGTTGCCGCAAATGGCTTTACGGCCTCGGGATATTCAGCTTCATATCGTTGAGCATTGCGTTTCAAAACGTAACTCGCCAAGGAAGGTGAACACGATGCTCCAAAAGTCATAACTTGCATGACGTATACCTCCGGTGGCCGTTGCGAGTTTCCATCACGCCAGAGGAATCTCTGAGCTGCCTGATCCTCTGGTCGCACCCTCACTTGGTGGAACATTTCGCGTATGTCTCCCGAAATAGCAATTGGGCGTTCTCTGAAGCGTATTAGAATGCCCATCAATGATGCAAGTGTGTCAGGACCTTTTAGCAGGCAGTCGTTTAGAGACACTCCTTGGATCTTCGCTGCGGCGTCCCACACTAAACGTGTCTTCTTCTTGTTAGGGTTGGTGACGGTAAAGATAGGAAGAAACCATGTTATATCTTTACGCGCCAACTCACTATCATCCAGGCGTCTGATGTAACGATTTTCCTTATAGTTTTTCATCGTCGTTAGCATGAAGTTGCGTAACTGCGGATCTTTCGACATTTTCGATTCAAGACATTTTAGTCGCTTAAGACACATTTCATAGGAGTCAGGCAAGACCACTTTGTCGAATCTCCACAGTAATCCAGTTTGCCACCTTTTCTCGTCTGCCAAGAACGTTGTCGTTGCTTCCATGATTTGCATCGATCGCTCATCGTCTTTGGATCGTAATGGATTGATCGTAGCGACAATTCCCATTGATTCCAAAGAAAAGTACTCTTTCAATGCAACATCCAAACTGCCAGTCTCACTACATTGGCAAATATGTAGCAGGTGTGGAATCGATGAGTATTCCTTTGCTGAGCGGCCGTAAACAGCCCAGCCAAGCCTGCAACGTGCTGCAATAACATCGTCGTCTTCACTTTCATGCAACTCCAGCGGAATAGTCCATTTAATGTTGTCGAGTCCAATGATGATTCGTGCTCGTACGTTGGAATAGGGATCTATAGGCAACGTACAGAGGTGACTCCGAGACTCAATAATTGCTGGTCGAGGCTTTGCTCTGGTAGGTCGAGATCAGATACTGTTCGCACGCTTTTCAGAGTGTATCGCTGCGATTCCATACTCGTAGTTGATACAGTGATGTCCAACGATTGCGAATTGTTTTCAACCTTAGAAACATCACCTGTCCATTTCAGGCACAATTGAGTTGCCGGTCCTTCTAGCTCGAGCTCGTCAGACAAGGATCTTTCAATTAAAGAACAAGCAGCTCCTTCATCGGCCAAAGCAAATGTTTTCACAGATTTGGATTTGCCGTGGATCGTTATCGGGATATAGCGAAAGAGAGGGCTACTCGCAGTCCTTCCATGAAACATGATTGAAGACTCCTCCTTGTTGGCAGATCGAGGCACTGTTTGCCCAGTCAGCTTGTTTCTGCCATCATTGCCTGCGGCGGTATGCAGCAGTACGTGGTGAATTGATTTGCATCCATCGACGCCACAGGTTTCTTTAGCTTTGCAGTTTCGTACGAGATGCCGCCAGAAACAACAGAAACATAGCCGTTTCGATTTCACAAACTCCCAGCGCTGTTTAACGTTCAATGCTCGAAAGTCGACACATTCCGACAGTCGGTGCGTGCCTCCACATTTTGGGCATGTAGTCTTCTCTGATTCTCCATGATGCTGTCGCTGTTGAGTCTCCTCATTGTTGTCGCTAACACTGTGCACAAACAACCTTTCTTTTGAAGCTTTGGCTGAGGTTGTTCGTCCGACATCATACGGAGTTACCATACTGACACACATTGCCACATTGAAAAGCCAATTGTCGAATGTGGCCATGTTGACGCTTTGATTTGCCAATCGGTGTCGACCCCAGTCCAACTTCATACTGCTCGGCATCTTTGCGACCAATTCGTTCAACAAGACAGGATCATGCAAAAAGTCATGAAGACCCAATGCAGACATAGTTGCGCAGTAATTTTGGACAGCAAGGGCTAGTCGAATGACGGAGTCCAAATTATCTGCCTTTATCGCTGGCTCGTCTCTCAATTTTCCTTGTAACGCGGCGTGTACTATTTCTGGTCGGCCGTACAGCATTCTCAATGTTCCAATTGCATACGGCACTGTATCTGGCACCATCAATTTTCCGCGTACCGCTTCCAGTGCCTGGCCCTTAAGACACTTCTGTAAGCGTATAAGATTTTCCTCGTTACTGAATCCACATCTTTCCGTCGACTGCTCATAATTGCTAATGAACAGCAGCCATTCGTCAGGCTTTCCAGTGAAAGTAGGTAGATCTCGGCTAATGACATGTCGTGCACTGATTTGAGCGGCCGTCAAAGGCCCACTCTAGCCAATGAATTAGCAGCGTGCATGTCATTCGGTTGTTGAAGATTACTGGGCAATCCCATTGATCCCGGCTGTGGCAATCCATTGATTATACCACCCATCGCTGCTGCAGTGTTCGCTTGATATGGCATTGACAATCCTCCACGAGATGAATCCATATGGAGCTTGTTGATCACCGTGCCATATCCTGAGCTATCAAAGTACATTTGTGTGTTTGCCGGTTTATGCTGGATAGGAGTTGATGAACTCGACGATGTGCTGATTCCATATGACGAAGATGAGCGGCCTATATTTGCTGCTCCATTGCGCTCAAAACCCGCGACAGCTGCCTGCACATTAACGGCTTCATGTAAACCATTGGCAGGTCCAATTGGATCTTGAGGAGCAGCTCCATCTAATTGCTGACCATCACTCGTCATCTCTTTTCCAGGCACGTGTTCCTCCCGATTTGCCATAGTCGTGGTTGAGGTTATGTCACGACTCCAATTGCAAACTTTCAAAGTGCTCCACACACAATATATGTATCTCCAAAACTGATATTATTCCAGATTCAGACTGAATGTTTCCGATGAGACTGATTTATTCAGAGTGAGACTGAATATTTCAGATTGAGACTGAATATTTCAGAATGTTGGCACCGGATCCGTGCCTTGGTTGGTGTGCCGTTGCTCGTACTTCGAGCAATCCACTACTCGAAAACAACAACTTGTAGTGGATCAATATTTGCTGAAATCTTTATTATTTTCATTATATTTCGTACATTTCAATATAATTTCATAATTTTACTTACATTCGTGCTCTGCGCACACCTTCAAATCCTATTTAATTGTTAACAATTATTTGCCTCTGCTTGGGCTCAAATACAAATTCAAATTAAATCACGCTGCCGAAATTTGCAGCTGCATTGCTACTTCTAGCGAACGTAACGGTGAAATTCCAATGCACAAAAGAGAATCACCGATTACAAATGCCCAGTAGGAAATGCGCTGGCGAAGCCCCAGTAGAAAATTTAGTTCGCCCGCCAACAATTGTATCATAGCAAAAACAAAACTAGTTAGCAGGATGGATTTTCAAGGACAACACCTATCTAATAGAGAGCGAAAGTGAAGTTGCTCTCTTAGAAAAACAGGCGAGCTTATCTGCGCAAGCATACAATCTTACTTTTTAAATTCAAAAATGTTAAAAATCTGTCCTCGCACTATTTTGTTCGAAAATTATTTCCCGCTGAGTTGAGCTGCAGTGTCCTTGTCCCCTTTTGTAAAGTTACAGGCAATGTTTTTGTTGTTTTTCATTAAGTTAAAGAGTGCGATTTCCCTTCATAAATAAAACACACATTTAATAACTAAAAAATTAACTTTAATTTAAACAGAAACCATTTACATTTACCAAAATATTAATATTAATAATTTAGTCCCCAGAATATATTATTATTTGAACACAGTTTAATCACGATTTGAACATTCTTTATGAATCAACGAAAGTTGATACATAAAAGTTAAATATCATTACTGTTTTAGCAAAAGCTGTAGCTGAATAGTCGTATCCTCTAAGCCACTGTATAAAGGGGTCTGTGTGAAATTGCAGTTGAAATCTACAGGGGCAAAAAGCCTTCAATGCTTGCAGAAACTAAAAAGATTCACTTATGAGTCCTAATTAGCTAAAATTATATTATCATACGCATTGGAAAAATAGCAATCACCAAAATGGTCATCTCACAGCTCTTTTCAAGATAGATACCAATAATTGTGGTGCCAATGACAGCTCCCCAACGACACCACATTAAACTAATGCATAACGCCTTGGCACGCAGATATGTCGGGACAAACTCGAGGAGTGCACCACCAAGTAGACTTATCACGACTCCTGGTAAAGCTATAAATAAAACAAAACTAAAAGTTGCAGCCAACGGCCGGTTACAAAAATTAAAGCAAAACCACAAGAAGAGGAAATGACGAGGGCGGCAATGAACATCGCCTTTCGGGGTAAAAAAAGCATGAACCAGCAAATATTGTAGAGAATTATGTATGTTAGTCCTAATATTAGTGAATCATGAAATCCAATGAATCCATCGTTGCAGGCCTAGAGGTAGTAAAATAACAATGAGTATGGAAATATAAATATCAGCTTTCACTTACAACCACTAGATCCTCTTCACTATCTTGAAGATCATTTGAAGAAATACTGAATAATACTCTACAAAATGTCATTTCAGACTTATTATCTAGCCGCATGTTTGATCGGTTGCGCATTGCGGTAAACCAAATTCCCAAGCCATTAGCACTATGTAGATAACAAAAGTTGTTGAATTCTTATACCTAATGCCAATTTGAACGTACACCAATCCCAGACTAAACATCACTGAGCAGCTACCAACATAAAACCCGACGTAAGGCTTGCGAAATAAAGGCATAGCATCATTAATCATCGTCTGAATAATATTATTTGCTCGTTTATGACGTCCCACTCCTGTCGACTCCTGATACTTTTGCATCAATGCCACTTGTTCGGCACTTAAGGGATAACCTGTATTTTTACACTAATCCAATCCATTATCGCCAATCCCTGCTTTGTGTCGCCAATCATGAATAGGAATTTTGGACTTTCTGGCATTTGTAGCAATAGAAAAAGCAACTAGACCGGGCAACATGAACATACATCCTAGTAGTCTCCAGGGTCGAAATGACCAACTTTTTACGATAGATAACTCGAAGTCCATCCCACTATATGACAGAAATAAAGTTGCCCATGAGGGGCAATAAAACATTGCAAATCCTGTAAACATGTACATATGTGTTACTGCCCGTGCTAAAATTTGCTTGTTACAAAACTCGCTTAGGTATGTTACGGCAACAAAGCTGGGTCCAGCAACACTGTGTACGATGAAATAAAATTTACAACCATATAAAACAGCTAAGCGTTATATCAAATCAAATACTTACAATATACCCGTTAAAAACGCATAGCGAAGAAGCTTGTGAAACTAACCATAAACATAGATATTACCGAACATAAATTACTTATAGAAATTGTGTGCAATAGGATCCACCTTCGACCCATTTTATCAGTAATATATCCCCAGAAATATGATGAGCAAATAATTCCCAAAAAGCAGCGGCTGTTATTGATGATAATTGTACAAGACTCATTCGTAAGTCGCAGACAGCCGAGGGAGCTATGATACCCATTCCCATTGTCTCATGAATGGTTAGCATCTGCAGCAATCCCAGCGTAAGCATAACATAGCAATGAACTTTTCCAAACCCTGTAAATATATTAAAATGTTGCGCTAATAAAATTTTTCAATTTGTTACCAATTTGTTCCATTATAGTATCAAACTCATTTTGTTGCATATTCAATATAATATCTAGTTCAAGATATGTATGTTCAATTTTTAGATTTTAATTTTGAAATAATAAAAGTAGGTCGCCAACTATGAATCTTGTTTCTATAATTTATAAGGTCTGTGTGTCTGTCTAAATCATAATAAAGGGAAATAGCTGTATGTTTGTTTGTCATTCACATTTTTCTCAGATCGTTAAAATGTTTGGTAAAATATAACTTTGACACGCAGATATATAGTATAAGAATAAACTCGAGGAGTGCAAGTTTAAGTAGTCTTATTACAATGATTGCTAAAAGTAAACCAAAACAAGAAAGGAAATATTGAGGGTTGCAATGAACATATCCATTATATTCATTGAATCCATCGATGCAGGCCTAGAGGTTTTTCTTGGTTTTGGACATTTTTTGCCTTTCAAATTAAATTACTTTGGGGTGCAAAATACAAACCTAAAATTGTAAATAAACGTTTCTAATATTAGAAGGATATTAGACAAAAGCAGTTAAAAAATTAAAAAGCAGATCAATATATTAAATAATTGAATGTATTTAAATGCTTAGTTGCAGATATTTTGTTTTCGTTTTGAGAAATCATATGAGCTCTGGATGGCATTAAATTCAGAAACTTGCCCTAGTCATCACTCGGAAACGTGACATACAACTTACTTGTATTAGTATGAATTAGTGGCATGCAAACACGCACTATTTAACTCTCTATTCAGAGTTCTTCTCAACTTTCTCTCCCGACAGTTGTGCACTCTCGGTCTCATGCTCTTCACTATCAAGCAACATGACTCTTTGCAAACATCATCTAATAGTCATTAACGGTCTACGAGCCAGGCTCCTTCTATGGGTAAATGAACTAATTTAAGAATCACTTTAATCGTTTATTTCTTATACTAGAATATTGACGTTCCATACACTGCAACTTACTCACGCACTAAGTTATAAAGGGTGTAACTAACACGACTTTCTTTTATTTATAGATTTTAAGGGTGTTTAGGGGGCGTTTTTCCAGTAAATAAAAACACTTTAAATTTGATATGTAGCGGGTTTGTTCACTTTTACAAACTTTTATTCGACACTTGAAAAATACTTGTCATGTGCGCAGAAGAATATTTGAACATATGATAAAAGCAGAAAAGCACTAAAAAGGGCAGGGTGACCATCTCCAGAGGAAACCAAGAACAGTGTGTCTGCGCGTATGACACGGTCACACGCCCAGTATACCAGCTTTGTCGCTATCGATAACTTTCGATCGCGACCACACTGTCAGCTGGCCTGAGTGGTCACACCTGCAGTCATCTGACATCAACATCCTCCCCCTTGCAATGAGTTGCAAACGGTATCATTGTCCAAATGGACCGGACAGAATCCAACCCAAGGTGGAATTCTGGGCCATTGGCAAACCGTTGGTGCTCGGCAGGAGGCCGGGTTGGATGATGTGAGGATACACATCAGTGCCGAGCACCAGGGACACCATCGATGGTTGCAACCAGCGTTCGTCGGCGAGCGTAATGCTGAGGAACTGCTCCAAGTTTTCGCCATCGACGGGTCGGAGGGTGCGGCAGTAGAATTCAGAGTCCACCTGCAGCAGCACCTTCGACGGAACTCGGATGTCCGCGAGCGGATGATCGCCGTGCAGACGCCTTCCGTACCAACGCGGGTGACGGATAGCCGGTAGGCCGTTGCCAATGATGCGCTGATACGGCTGGTCGCCGCGCACGGGTCGATCAGCGCTCGCATCTCGAATGTCTTACATCCGGTGTCGATTAGGATGTTGGCCGTTGGAAGAATGCTCACAGCCTTGTCCTGCAGCAAGGATGAGAGCGACGTCGGAAAAGCCCCTCGGGCGTAGGTGAGGCCGGTCGCTGGGGAGACGGCGAGCGGAACGTGACCGTGCTGGAGTTCGGGAACGTGACCGTGCTGGGGTTCGCGAACGTGGCCGTGGTGGGGTTCGCGAACGTGGCCGTGTTGGGGTTAGGGTCGTGGCCGTGCGGCGGTTCGGGACCGGGTGGAGCCCGGTAGGTCATCGCCTCGTCGCTGACGATCAGGGCGAACGCTGCATGCCGCCTTGAAGTGCAGCAGCGTGTGGTGGTCCCCACGACACACCCTGCACCTTCCGCGCTGCGGCAGAGTTGCCCGGAGTGTTGGTGGGCCAGACAGTTAGAGCAGTACTTGTTGATGAGTACTGCTCTCAACCGTTTCTCCGCTGTCAGCCTTAGGAATCGCTGACACTTCCGGAGTGGGTTGATCCCACGGCACACGCGACATCGGAACGAGTTGGTACAGCGGGCGGTCCTGGTGGGTGGATGTATGTGATGGCATCCTACATGAAATGAAACAAGAAGAAAAACAAATGATTATTGTAGTAGCCTCTTTGTGTTGTCAATGACACACGGAACAGGACAGCATAGGACAATACAGGACGACGAATAGGAATACGGAATAGGAGGTTATCCGTCTTTCAGTCCTTCTGACGTGGAGGGGTAAGTCTTGCTGTCCATCGGGAGTAGAATGAGTTTGGCAACGGGTCTTCGGATAGTACCCCGCGCCGTGAGCACATCTACAACTCGGACCTTGGCATCGGTGCCTGGACACGTCGTCAGCACCCGTCCTAGGCGCCACTCGTTCGAGGGAGGTTGTCTTCTTTATGACGACCATGTCACCGATCCGAAGGTTCCATGTAGGGGATTGCCATTTCGTCTGTTTGTGCAGCTCCTTCAGGTACTCATCTTTCCAACGGAAACAAAATTGTTGGTGGAGAGCCTTCAGTCGCCGGTTGGTTAATTGGTGGTTCCAACACCGAAATAAGAGGGCCACCTATGAGGAAATGGCCAGGAGTGAGCGCTAGTAAGTCCGAGGATCCTCGGACATAGGAAATCGGCCTCGAATTCAGGCAGGCAATTCGCTAAGTCGTTGGAGATCACCTTGTCAGCTCCAACGAAGGTTTTTCCGTTGTCCGAGTACATCTGGTATGGACACCCGCGCCGTGCGATGAAACGGGAGAATGCGGCCAGGAATTTCTCCGTCGTGAGATCCGATGTTGCCTCCAGTGGATCGCCTTCGTGCTGAAGCACACGAAGACGCAGACATATCCTTTGGTGATGAGGCAGGCTCGGCCAGTGTAATTCTTTATTTCGAATGGGCCGGCGAAGTCGACTCCAGTGTGCGTAAAAGGTCTCGAGTAGGACGCCCTTTCCTTGGGCAAGTCCCCCATCATTTGGGTCTGCAATCTCTTCTTGTAGATCACGCAAACCTTGCAAGAGTTGATGGTGGATTTGACGAGGACCTTCAATTTTAAATCCAGAATCTGGAACGGATCAGCCGCATGACGACTTGGTTACCCCCATGTAAGGATATACGATGGGTGAAACGAACCAGTAGTCGTGCAAAGGACGAGGAATACGAGAGGATGATTGGATGACTCTCATCATAACGCAGCGAGTGGGACGCCCTCAGACGCCCACAGGCCCGTAAAATCCCCTTGCCATCGAGGAAAGGGTTCAAGTTTCGGATTGAACTTGAGGAAGGAACCTGCAGCTTGGACTGCAGACAGTGGTATTCTTGTTGAAAGTTTGTCGTTGAGCCATGACGATTAGCCGCTCTTGGATCCGTGACAGCTCATCCGCTTGGACCACGGTAGAGCTCGGAACTGCCAACTTCCGACTTCTATCACTGAATCTGAGAACATAGGCAGACGTGCGCAGTGCCTTGCCAAACTCAGAGAACTTATTCAGGAAGTCAAAAGTATTGGCTTTCGTTGGGGAAATAATTTCTATTTTGTGGCAATAACACAGTCGTAAAATGACAGCCTAAGCTTTTTGGCGTTTTATGGATGCAATAGCAAAATGTTCCTCAACATGTCCCTTGTTAAAATTGGATTGGTCTCGACAAAGCAAATAGGACGAGCTACTGGACAAAGTTGTCTTCTGAGTTTAGTTTTCAGTATCTTCATCTGCAATATTAAAGTGTTTAAGTGAACTTTAGTAATATTAAATTCAATTATGAATTTCTCACAATGTTTGGTCGGTAAATCTATTCAATTTTCTTTAGAATCGATCTTTGATTCCAGAATATCATTTGTTGCTTTTTATACCAGCTACCCAAGGGTAGAAAGGTATTATAAATTTGTGCCATCAGGAAATGTATGTAACAGGTAGAAGGAGGTAGAAGGAGGCATCTCCGACCCTATAAAGTATATATATTCTTGATCAGCGTCAACAGCCGTGACGATATAGCTATGTCCGTCTGTCCATATGAACACCTAGATCTCAGAGATTATAAGAGATAGGGCTATCATTTTTTCGACAGTACTCAAGTTTGTTTCAAATGACTTGCGAATTTTGGTATATACAATAATAACAATGGTGTTTGTGATTCCTGAAAATTTGATTAGGTTAGGTGGGCCGGCTGGCCCTGTACGGGCAAAAGCATAGACCAGTGGAGGTACCGTTAGCTTATCTACGTCTCAGAAGTCGCGCAGTATGGACGCATTATTGACAAAAAGCCAGCAGCATCCTAGGCGGTAGCCGTGAAACGTCCCGAAGATCGTTGTGGCACGGCGAATTAAGGTATTTCAACCGGAGTCGGGATAACGCTGGGCATCTACAGAGAAGATGATCGAGTGTTTCCTTAACCCCGGGCTCGTTGCATTTCCTGCACTGATCACTGTTCGTGATACCCAGCTTTACAGCATGGACAGCCGACAGACAGTGACCGGTTAAAATGCCTAGCATTAGCCTGCAGTCTTTCCTTGAGAGCTGCATGACGAAATTGGTTAAGGGTGGTTGGACATTTCCCAGTTATCAAAATGCTTATGCCGTCGGCATAGGCAACCAACTTGGGGCCCGTCTAGTGAATTTTTGAAGTAACGTTGTTGAAGGCGCCTGAAATGTCAAGAAATGCACCCAAGGCATATTCTTTATAATGATCTGCTTTTTCAATGGAGGCTACTAGAGCATGGAGAGCTGTCTCAATGGACTTGCCCTTTGTATACGCATGCTGATTTGGGGACAACAGATGCATTGAGTTGCTTCTGATGTGCAAATCAAGTAGTTTTCCAATGTTTTTAGCATAGGCCGGAAGTCATTTGGGACCACATGACTGCATTTGCCCGCTTTGGGCAGGAAAATGACTTCCGAGGTCCTCCAAAGAGTGGGATATGACCCCATGCAAGGCATGGCATTTGATTGCGATCAGATAAAAATTGTTTAAGTTATTAAAGAAATAGTTTTGTATGGGCAAACACGCCTTGTTGATGCAGGCGTATACGAATATACATGCTCGCCTCTATATTTGTATATGTATGCATGAGGCACTGCGATAGCTCTATTGGTAGAGTGCAAGCATATTCGTGATGTGGTACTCGGGGAACTCGGGCTCAAGCCCGCTCGGGTACAAACTTTTTTAATCCTATTTACAACAACTATAAATAAAAATTGTGGATTTTATTAAATAAATAGTTTTGTAAAACCGCCTTCTATGTATGTATTGTATGTATGCGAATACGTATATACATGCTCGTCTATATTAGTATCTGTATGCATGGAGGGTTCATAAGCAATGCGATAGCTCAGGTGGTAGATTGCAAGCCGAGCATGTTGTGGTGCTCGGGTTCGAACCCGCTCGAGGTACAAACTTTTTTTTAACCACCCGGTCGGTGGGGCTCGAATTCAAATCCCGATCGAGAATACATGCATATTTATTTTCAATATTTAGATACCGTAATATAATACCGTAATATTTTGCTTTTATTCAAAATGGGTAGCGGATATCTCCTAGTCGAGCACACTCGATTGTAGCTTTTTACTTGATAGGATTTAGGTGGAACCGACTGCCCCTGTGCGGGGCAAAGCATAGACCAGTAAAGGTCCGTAACTGTACCGGTGGAGCGTATCTTCGTCTCAGAAGTCGCACAGTATGGATGCATTTTTGGCAAAAGCCGTGAAACGATACGAAGATCTTTATGGCATGGCGAATTGAGGTACATATTTCAGCCGGAGTCGGGATAACGCTAGGCATCTACAGAGAAGATGCTCAAGTGTTTCCTTAACCCCGGGCTCGTTGCATTTCCTGCACTGATTACTGTTCGTGATACCCAGCTTTACAGCATAGACAGACAGTGACCAGTAAAATGCCCAGCGTTAGCCTGCAGTCTTTCTTTGAAAGCTGCATGACGAATTTAGTTAAGTTTTTGTTAATTGAAGACCACATCAGCCTTGCAATTTTGCACGAGTTAGCATTGCGCCAGCTCGCGTCTCACTGAAGTCTAGAGCTTCAAGAGTTTCAGCACTGCTCTCCGTCCATACTCCATAGCTCGACTTGAACAGACTGGGACTGGAAGCCTGCTTGGATAGCAGCTTCCTCAGTCTGGAGGTGTCTTTATGTTGTCCAGGTCTGAGCAGAAGGCTCTCCATGAGGACCTTTTAGATGAACGGATCATCTTCTTGTAGGACTTCAGGAGAGACTAGTACTCGTCCCAGACACAGACGTTGTCCGCCTTCTAGCAAGTTGGAACATGCTAGTAAGCTCGCCACGAAGCGATGAGAGATCTGAGTGCCACCATGGTGGCTTCGATCTTCTCGTCGGTCTTGAGAGCCTATAGGATTGGCGAAACGCGGAAAGTAGTCCTTCTGAGAGGACATTAACAGTTATTTCTAGGTCCTGTACCGAGTTGATTGTAATTGGTGGACCTAGGGATTTGGTGACGAGACTGGAGAATTTCACCCAGTTCGTGTTGCGTATGTTTCTGAACGGCTCAGTCGTAGAGATCTTGTTAAACAGAATCTTGAGCTGAATGTACTTATGATCGGATAAGGAGGGTCTGTTCAGGACTCTCCACTCTTTCACATGGGTGCACTCAGTGGCGATGGTTAGGTCTAGCACGTGGGACCTATATAAGTAGATTCCTCACCTCTGTTGGCTAGACTTACCTTGTTGGTAAGGATAAAATCAAGTAATGACTCACCCCTTTCATTGATGTCGGGACTTTCCCAAACGCTATGGTGGGCGTTGGCGTCCGTGCCGATTATGAGATGTTTTTGGAGGAGCAGACCATATTCACTAATCTCTGCAGCTCTTCTGGTGGAGCAGTTCGTCATGGTCCATATAGCAAGATGCTAGCAGCAAACATCCCTCACAGCTCTTTAGCACCACCACGGTCAGATCGTCATTGCTAAAATTAGGTAACAGATGAGCTTTTAACCCCTTCCTTACAAGGATGGCAGTTCTCGATCTACTTACCTATGACGGGACGTATAAGTTGTAGTTAGGCGCCTTCAGCCCTGCAAATGGGTCGGCTGCGACTCTATGCACAGTTCCTGGACCAAAGCCGCGTAGGCCAATCCAGACCCCGCCGACGTGGCACAACCCCTTCCGAGGTTCACCCGTGGACAGGCCATTCCAGAAATCTGCTCGTGTTACTCCCGTAGGACAACCTTTGGCGCAAGACCTAGCCAGGGTTTGCCGACGATGCGCGGAACCAGGACACCTACATGCGGTATGTCAGAATCCAGAAGTGATATTCTGCTGGGACTGTGGCAAGCGAGACATGCGAATGATACATTGTAACGATGTATTTAACCGGTGCACCATCGCGGTGGTAGAATCGTGGCCAGGATCCACATCGAAGGCATGTCCACCAAGGGAACTGTGGATACCGGTGCCACCACGAGTTTCATCAGTGAAGAAGTGGTCACGCGACTTAGTACCCTCCGCCTCGCTGACGGCTCCGTTCGGGAGATCACGAAGACGCTTATGGCACGCGTCCGCCTGGAGAATCGGGAAGTTCGCCTACCGTTCTTAGTCCTGCCACGTATTCTCGAGCCCGTGATCCTGGGGATAGATTTCCTCTGTTCTATAGAATCAACGATTAGCTGTAGTACGGCAAAGATTCGGTTGGATAACTCGCTAACATCGGTAACAGCACCGTTGTGCCCTCGAGCCTCGCACGCTGAGTCTATCGTGGCAACACAACCACTTCCAGTTCCACGGAAGAGAACAGGCGTCTGCGCAGAGGCGAATCCAATGCGTTCCCCGATTCCTAGACCCCGTCCAAGCCATGCAATGCACGCTTCGTTGCCCCAATTCCGCTTCCGGCCATTTTGTCTAGTATGACTCATGCCGTCCCGGACACAAGGGGACCGTTCATTTATGACACAACTCATCGCCCGGACTGTCGACCTCAAACGTCCTCTCCAGTCCTCGCTGTCGGACTATTTAATCAGGGACGGCCAACTTTTCCGACATATCGTTCATCGGTCCGATCATTTCAATGGCGTCACCTGGAAGTTGTGTGTACCTCGGCCCATGCGACTTCGTGTTCTCCACGAATGTCATGACCAACCAGCTGTCGGTCTCTTAGGAGTGCGGTATGCATCGGGACGTCAAGAAACACGTTCGGCAATGCCTAAGCTGCCAGAAATTTAAGGCATCGCAACCAAAACCCGCCGGACGTATGCATACCCAACCCGCGGAAGAACACTCGTCATTGGAGCCGATTTCGTCGGCTCACTTCCTCGTTCCAAGCAAGGTAACACCATGCTGCGCTAACCGCTGTAGTCGACCTGCAACACACTGCCCCTATTCGCCACATGAAAGCCCAACGGAAAGAGCAAACCGAACGGAGACAATGATCTCGCAACTAATTGACGGACAGCAGAACCTTTGGGATGAGTTGCTTCCAGAGATTACCTTAGCCGTAAATTCCAGCGTGTCCACAGACTACAGTCCCGCCTTCCTAGTACAGAGAGCCCCGACTTCCCGGAGGAATATACGACGAGGTGACACCAGAGGCCCCAGGCAAACTAGAAGACCCCATCAGTAAGGCGAAGGGGCTGCAGGAGATATTCACAATCGTACGAGGAAACCTGGACCAGGCGACCCAAGACCAGAGTAGACATTACAACCTTCGCCGCAGGCAATGGCGACCCACTCTGGGCGGAAAGGTGCTTTACGGCAGCACCATCTCTCAATGCTGCTTGCGGTTTCGCAGCAAAGCTAGCCCCGAAATTCGACGGTCCGTATGTGGTAAAGAAGTTCACAGCAGCAAACATCGTCCGCCTGAAGCACACAACGACCAACCAAAGAAGAGTGGCTAACATCGCAGATCTCCGAAAGTTCCAGGAGCAAAGGACTGAGTCCGAGGCTGAAGACTATGAAAGCGACATGTCGAGAGCCGCGATCAATCCCTGATCCTATCCCTCCGACCACAACCCCCAGTCATCGTACCAGCTGATCTAATTATTCTTTTCTTGACTATTGCAGAACATGGAGACGGTTCCTCTACGCCGCGACCTATGTCTGGACCAATCCGCCGGATTACAAAGGACATTTAACTCATTAAGCCGAAAACATACGGACATTCAGATAGCAACGCCATGAGCAACGTATGCAGAGCCAATCGAGTTAACAGCACATGTGCAATGGCTGCAGAATCAAACGAGATAACAGCGCATGTGCAACGTAAGCAGCGCCCAACGAGTTAACAGTGCATGTTCAAATTTAGGAGAAAAGAAAACAAAGCGAGTTAGCAGAGCCGAGTCATTAACCTAGATAAAAGCGAGAGTAAGAGGGCAAACTCTCTCCCGTCATTAGAATCCAGTGGTGCGCAGAACTTTGCTCGCGAGTGTCAAGACAAAAGTGAAGTTTTATTTTCAAAAATTACAAGTGCAAATAACGACCACGAGTTGCACCCCGCAGCCAAGGCATACTCTGCAGCCTGATGCTTTTTATACATTTATTCATCCCCGCTGCACACAAGTTAAGTTAAGTTTTCTATAGTCTATAACTAATCTCCATTTCTTTTAGATGGGTCATTTGATTTCTTGGGCACCAGAAATACAGGGGCGCTCTAGGGGCTAAGGCTATGCTTAATGGTGTCTTGTTCGAGGAGTCCGTTTAGTTGCGTTTGAATTTCCTGGCTTTCTACTCTACTGTATCTAAATGGTCTATTGTAAATAGGTATGTTGTCTTTGGTTGTCTTGTGATTAATGTGGTTTTGTAAAAGAAAGTTTTTGGTCTTCAGTATGGAATTCTTTGCAAAGTTTTCTTAGGGCTGGTCGCATTTAATGCACATTGATTCGAATAGTTTTTCATTTAGTTCTAGTGTCAAATTCTAAAAATTGGTCTCTGTGATACTGGTTGACTTTTAAATGGGAATCTAGGTCAAAGTTCTACTTGTGGTCGGCATAATTACTACCTCAAGCTATTATTGTCTTTGGCTTTATAAAGACCACCGGAAATTAAGAGGGTGCTTACGGATACTTTTCTCAAAAAATTTTAAATTTACATAAGCATGACATGCTTTAAAATTAACCTTGTTATTCGATTTTTTAAGTGGCGGAAGTGGACATGGCAAAAATTTCAAAACGGATGATCTGCGTGCAAACATTACAAATGCTGTCGAAATAAAATTATAGCTATATCTCTTATAGTCTCTGAGATTCAGTGTTTCATACGGACAGACGGACATGGCTAGATCGTCTCGGCTGTTGATGCTGACTATATATAGTCGGAGATGCATCCTTCTACCTGTTACATACATTTCCTTCCGGCACAAAGTTATAATACCCTTCTACCCTATGGGTGGCGGGTATAAAAATAGAAACTACAAAGCATTGTCCAGGGCTAAGAAAATTGAAAACTGTTTAGATAATATATAAATTTAAGTACTCATTGGATTAGTTTAAATAAATTTTATTAGAAATACAAAAACATTTTATTTAATGCATATATTTTTGAATGTATTTTTATTTTGCATATTCCGAACTACGCACTAGAATCTAAACACAGTAGCGGAAATGAGCACTGAGTTGTTGACTAGATGGGATAGCGAACACGCCACAACAAGGACTGCCAAGCTCAGCGTCATATATATCAACTCTGTTAGAACTAAGCACTTCACTTCTGAAAAAAAGACAATAAAGTCCAACACAAATTATACAAGAAAAGTCTACCCAATTTTCTATCTGCAACGGACCTACAACCGATGACTCCCGCGTGTTGATCGTTTGAATATATAATAATAATATAATATGCATAAGTACACATATATATCTCCTCGAACTCTAGAGCACTTTGCACTTTAAATGTTTCACCAATTGTTATTGCTTATTAGGCACTTCACTAATTATTTATGCAAATTGCAATCACAACACTAAGCGTGAGTCTCCAAATGTTGAGCAGGCAGTGCTGCCGGCAGAAGCAGCGCCGCTGGCAGACGCTGTCACAGCATTACATTAACATTAGGTGTCTGCTGCTCCCGACAATGAAAGTATCACGAAAAAATAATATCACAATACCCATATCAGCAAAACTTCAAAACAAATGATGAAGTTAGTATTACAATACAGAACCAAGATTTGTATGTGTTGCCGTTGAAAGTTTTCTGCACTTTGAGGGCATACTTAGTAAAATTTCTAACCAAATGTACGGGTTCAACTAGCACAAATGACGGCTTGCTTAAAAATAATTTTATATTTTTGGATGAAATAAGAGATGAATTGAACGGATGCGAACTGAATAGGACACGGTTTACTGGTATTACATCTACTATAGGCCAATAGGAGGCTCTACTTTAATGTAATATCGAGTAGAGTGGATAAGAGAGTATTACTTTCGGAGGACATTTCAGCTTTTCTATACCAATAAAAATGCTAATGATTCGATGAAGATCATAAAAAGTTATATTAAATTGTAAACATGAACTCATTCTCTTGCTAGCTAAAAATACGGATGATACGTTTATAAAAACAGTCGGAGGTGTTTCACATAAACTTGATATACAGAGCATTAGTTGGAAAGCACATTGTTCCAAGCGACTCTACTAAAATTAAAGTGTTCAATGTAGTCAAAAGTGGAGCTACACTTCCACTTTCATTTAGCAGCTGGGCTAGTTACATAAATTCCTCGTTGGTCAGGGGACTCATCATGTATGGATCGTTAAGCTAGCTGCAAATAGAGAATGTTTACGGCTTGCAGTCATTGCATTTACATTAAATGGAAATCTAACTGCAAACATTTTGGAAAGTGCAAAAGTGTATTTAAATTTTGAAGTCTATCCATATGAAGATTTAAATGCAAAATTCAATGAAAATCGGTTTGCTGTCTTGTATGATATGTACATGGGATTTTAAGAGACTAACTACAACCGGGAGCCTCCTGCACTTTTATCACCACTGGACTTAACCCACGGTATCAGTGGGTTATTTTGTTAAGAGTGGTTTAATAATTTTTGTATATTTCATTGCCCTTGCTCCTCTGATCTGTCCATCTGAGTTAAAGTTTCTCCATTGCACATTAGTTATCAATAAAATTTTCTTTAATTATTTCTAGATCATTTTGTGGTAGGCGGTGGAATATTAATGAATATAATCCACTAGTAAGACGACAGTTTTGATCATCATCCAATTCAAATGTATTGTGTGTCACATTAATGTGTGAATTTACCAACATGAGTTGTCCACTTATATTTTTGTATGGGCCATATGTCTTATCCAAAAGATCTTCCCGTGCCAGTTCATGATACTTAAATTTTTCGAGGTCTTTTCATATTGGGTTGACTCGTTATCGAAGACGATGTTTCATTTGGTAACACTTTCGATGAATGAGGTGCCTCTTGACCTCGTTAACGGAAATGTTGAATGAGGTGAGTCTTGAACCGATAATGGAAGCGAAGTGTGGGGGACATTAGTTTCATCAACTTAGTTGATGTATATGGAGAGACTTCTCTTGCTAACGATCTCGAGGTAAGCCTTCAAACGGTTAAGAATAGAATTGATCATCGTCTTCATCATCAAAATCCATTCATCCAATGTCCATCCAATGTCACCCTCGTAGAGGTTTTTGCTACGATTGAGGTGCTTTAAATATATATAAGCCGAAGTATGGCCACTACAATCCCCGTCCGGAGAATTCACTGTAATATGTTTGGCCCATTTTAGTACCGAATATCCGCCTAATGCCAATACAAACATTAAAAATCCAACAGATTTGTCATTTTCAACTAAAGGTTGTAAATATAGATCTGAAAAATTTAAATATTGTAAGGCGTCTGGCAGTGCTCGAACAGCCGATGATGAAAGGCAATAGGCCGAATGTAAGAATTGCGTGTAATTAAAGAAGCTCTAGCGTCCGAATGGTCTTCTAAAATTGTCAAATCGTCAAGTCAAGTCCCGGAAATTAAATGAATCTACTATAAATGATGCTTATCCAATGCTCAATTAGAAAGCTATCTTAGGTAGATGAATCTTTAAGAATCTAAAGGATGCATTTTGGGAGATTGCACATTTTAGTAACTTGCAAGCGAATGCCATTTGATTGTGCAACGGACCACAGACCGTGTGTCGATTAATTGACCAAGTACTTCCACACCAGTTGAAATCTCAAGTTATGGTATATCTCGATGATTTACTGGTAATGTCCTCTAATTTCGAAGAGCATTTAAAACATTAAGATTTCGCAGCGATTGCGAAGAGCAGGGCTCACAATCAACATTGAGAAAAGAAAATTTATATACAAATATAAAGGCGAGCATGTAAGTTAAGGCCAGACATTCTACGAATTCATGTCCACCACAAAGTCGGTTGACGTGAACCTTCCCATGCCCAACGACACGTGCGCTGCGTCGGCACTTTTACTCCAACAACACTTGCGCAACTCCACAAGTGCAATGCACAGACTTTTCCGCCCATCCGTGGATCGCCGGATCAGCACTTCAACCAAGGTGCATTGCGCGCACCACGCGCAACCCAAGGGACACCCGACGCCAGCGGCTACAACAACAGCCACAGCGACAACGGCAGCGACAACGGAAGCGACAACGGCAGCAGCAACGGCGGCAGCAGCGGCGGCAGCAGCGACAGCAGCAGCGGTAGCAGCAGCAGATTGTTTAAGTTTTAGTTCTAATCCAACTCTTAAATAAAGAGCACTTGGCGTTTTTAAACCAAAATTAATCAATTTTGTTAATTGGCGCCCGAGCAGGGACCCGAGATTAGTATTCTTCGAAAAAGATCCCGCGAATACCTAAGTGCCTTAAACCGCCAAGGACTTTTGCATCGCTTAAAATGTACCTCTACAAGAGTTACAACGCGAAGTGCAAAACAGTTAAACAATTAAAACTTCACCCGCGTTCGATCAATAGAAGGAAAATTAACGGTTCCAAACACTACCCGTTCGCAGACTACCGCGTTAACCTTAGTGCACCAAGTGGATCCCAAGTCACCTACGCACCGCCGCTACGCCGCACCGCCGCAGGATAAAAGGAACACTCCACCGTGCCAGCGCGGGACACTCGCCGGAATGAATTTTTATTTGTAAGCATAGAAAATTAAGATCAAATGTTAAAAGAAAACAAACACAAACAAAGTGAACAAATTTAAAACAAACGAAACAAAAACATATTCTACCAATTTAAAGAAAAAAAGAAAAGGATCATAATACAAGTTTAAGCACAAAAGATATGAAAATAATATAAGTTCTCAATTTATAATTTACACTTTACAATTTACATTTCATAATTTACACCATACAATTTACAATTTTTATTCACAATACAAACCGAACGAAGAGCGTTCAAATCATAACACAAAAATAAAAAGTGAAACAACGTAAAAATTAAAACAATAAACACACTGCTAATCACAGTATAACATTCTCCAATTCTGCGATTCCTACGGGACCCTCCAGGATAGAAGGAGCAACCCAGCTACTGGGTTTAGCACAATAAAAACATAAAAAGAATCTTTAATCCATTTAAATCATTTCATTACTGCATACAAACTCTAAACTGTCACAATAGTGCTTGTCCTCCCATCTTTCATAAAACATCTAACACTAATAACATGCAAGACGAATTATCTGACGCAATGGCAGGAATGGGTTTAGGTAGTGCAGGACCCAGTCGTCCTAGAACCTCCCAACCTTTAGCTAGTACCCCGATTATAACACCGGAGCTTGAACAAGTAATAGCATCTATGATCGATGCTAGAAGGGACGAATTAATAGGAGCAGAAGTTGAAAAACAATTCACCGATATCCCATATGTTCCACCACCAAGGGGTCAGGAGTTCGAGAAGATTCCAAAAGTAGCCAAACTAATCAAAGAAGAAGAGTGTAGACAGAGTAATGGAACTACTTACAGGTCACGAGAATTCACACAAGTTCTATGTAATGACTCTAGCCATACGAGAAAGAATCATAGGTGAGGCAGAAACAGTACTAGACGCTCATAATACACCACTAAATTGAAAGGCTATGTCCAAATGTCTGACTGCAGAATATGGTGATGAACGAGATCTTAAAACTCTGGAGTACGAGCTGTTCTCGCTAAGACAAGATCGTATGTCGATTACGGAATTCTACAAAGAGGTCTATAACCAACTATCTCTGATTCTCAACAAGGTAGCTGTTCAAGAAAACACTCCAGATGCCGTTTGAGCTTTGACTACTAGTTATAGAGGCAAAGCTCTTGACACGTTCGTTCGAGGTCTTAATGGAGACCTGCCACGCTTACTGGCTATCAAAGAGCCTAGGGACCTCAGTCATGCACTTTATCTGTGTAATCTACTTCATAATCAAGAACACAGAAATAAATTCTCAACCAAAATAAGACCACCTCCTATTCCACCCAAGCAATTCCCGAATCAAACGTTCGCCAGACAACAGCCAGTGAGAACGTATAACAACAATCAAGGCCAATTCAATCAAAGCCAATTCAAAATTTTGACCAAAAATTCCACCGGAAAAATCAACAAGAGACTAGGATCTAAAACTACACCCAGATATAAAAACAAATAGTAGCCGAAAATAGAAACTCTACAATAAAACAAAATCAGGAAAAATAGTACACAAAAATAATTTAAAAACCTGAATTACCTTTGCAGATTACTTTTCATACCATCATGCCTTGTGTAATAGGCCGCTTGTCGTAGCTGGAATTAACTAAGCCTAAAAAGTATGCAACATTTTTTGTCTTTTCTGTACACATACATATTTATACCTATTATTTATTATATTATTTATTTATATGTTTATTGTCCTAGTTAATTTGTATTATTTAATTTGTTTAGTTGTATAAAATTATTTGTAGTCTGAGGAAATGGTACTGAATGTCTTGTCATGTTTTGTTCTGAGAAGCGGAGCTTTATTTAGCAGTCTGAAAGCTCCAATAATAGCGCCATCTATTGGTGGACTACGATACATGCAAGCATGAATTGCTAGATCAGCTGATCGTGTTAAGTCCAGACCAAAATAGACAAGCGATTACCTTTTGAGTAGGATTATTTGCCAAAATTCCGAAAAAAGGTTTTGTTGTTGGTTTTGGTTGGAAGAAATTGTTAGCAGGTTATGTGCAGAACATGATTAAAAAATAGTGGAATAGTGCATGTGCTTTAATAGAAAAAAAAGTACATCAGTGAAGTGAATGGTGTAGTCAGATGCATAAAACGTACTTGCGAGTATACAAAGATACTTCATTGTATAATTGTTATACTGAGACGTTAATCTTGTCATTTCTTTTTTTACAAAAGTGCACCTTGCCGTCCACTTGTAGCTGTTTGTCCACCACAGGAATTTGCCAACTGGCGTTACTAAACCAAGTGCCGTTTTCCAGAATAGGGTAAATATTTGTTATACGTATGTTTAGTTTTTCGTTGTTCTAAGTTTAGTTTTGTGTATTTATTTTAGATTCGGCACCCGGTATTAAACTTAATCTAATGACTCCGTCATAAATTATAATAACCCAGTCCTAAATTATATAAAACCTAGTGTGTAAATTGTAACAACCCAGATTAAAACGCAGTTTTAATCAAAGTAAAACGCCGAATTGTATTATAACCCAGTGGTCGAATTTTAAATCCATTTTCAATTGCAACTTCACCACACTGTAATGAGTGATTAACGGCCAACAACAAAAGCTTCGACGCAGCTGTGCTGGCCTCGTCAGCTGTCGGTACACCAAAACAGATGGTCTACATAAACGACGGTAGCCAGATATAGTTGCCGACTCGCACTGCTAAACGGAGAACTGCTTCCAAGCAGATTGGCTTCGTCTGTTGTCGAAGAACAACTTACCGTTGGCAGCCTCGCCTCAATCGCTAGCTACGGATTGTGCTGCTCCTTATTGTCTCATCGCGGCCGAAGGCGAATAGCTGATTGTCAGCCTATGTTTTTGATTGTTTTTGTTGAATTATTGTTAGTTTACATTGTTTAGTGAAAATGTGCATTTTAAGTTAATGTTTGTAAGTGCTGTAAGTGTATTATGATGTGGCGAGAAAATTGAAAACAAACACTTTTCTTTGGCCCGCCTAGTACAAATACCACTGTTTAATTGTACAAGATCACAATGGCAAACACTTAAGAGTGCATATAAGGCAACAGAAATAGGCAACATTTCATTGTATAATTTACTGATAAAATTTAATGATTTTGTATTGCCGCCAAGCAGATACAACCATACCTACATACGTGTGTATGTATGTATGTTTGTTTTGATCGTCTTAAATAGCAAGTAGCTTGCATGCATGCGCAAAAGGTCGGAAATTATTATTTCTCTACAGCTACACCACAGACAGGCACCAACACAAGGAAAGATCTTTCTGCGTGGGAGTCGCGACTGTATGTAAGTCTGATTCATTCTAACTTATTGATTTCTTATGAGCTAGAGCTAAAGCTTTCGTTTGCTTGTGGTCCTCTGACCATAGCGCTGCTACAGCTGTTTGCAGTCACAGCGGTCACTGACCTTGCGAGACTGGCAATAGCAAGTCATTTATTTGAGTGACAGCCATCAGCTGATCCACATTTAATTTCAATATAATGTTTGCCTATATTCTAAATGCTAGCAATGCATTAGTTAATTAGTTAATTTTAACTATTATTTTAGTTTCACTTCATTTTATTTCCATTTAATCCTTTTTTTGCTTATTTTTTAGCTTAGTTTGTTTTATTGGATCTTCTCTTCATGAGTCTAACAATAAGGTTGCAAATCTTAAAATAATACAATATCTAACAGTTTGTTTTGAACTGAATAGAGACTACGTGGTCCTAATAATTAGCGCTGGATAGGAAGGTCGTTGCGGCGAAGACGAGAACTGCTGGAAACTCGCGTGAGGGCTCTCGCGAGGTGATTTGGATGTACTGATAGCCTGTTGTAGTACTTTGTTTTGATTTGTGCTATCTCTTCTCTGACGAGTGGTATGTGAAGGTCCCTGTGAATGTTTTCATTCCGAACGTACCACGGTGCCCTGGTGATGGTTCTGAGAATTTTTGATTGAGTTCGTTGCATTATAATCACACTGCTGTTACTGGCATTCCCCACAACTGGGAGCCGTACATCCAGATTGGTTTCAAGACGGTGTTATATAGGAGTACCTTGTAGTCCAAGCTAAGCGGCGAGTGGCTATTGATAAGCCAGTGGAGGCTGTTGGCTTTGAGCATTAAATGCGTTCTTTTGGCTTCAATGTGGCTGCGCCAGGTAAGCCGTCTATCGAGGTGTACGCCAAGATATGTTACGACATTTGCTATCGGAACCACTGTGTTGTTAAGAATAAGTGGAGGGCAGTCTTGCCTGTTAAGAGTGAACGTTACGTGTTTGCATTTTTGTTCGTTAACTTTGATTCGCCAGTCGGATAGCCATTTCTCCACTGCCACCAGGTGTATAGCAAATTGCGCCTTTGCTTGCTTGGGGCATCTCGATCGGCTTAGGATCGCTGTGTCATCTGCAAAAGTGGATGTGGTTAGATTCCTGCTCGTTGGGATGTCCGCAGTGTAGATAAGGTAAAGTGTTGGTCCAAGCACGCTGCCTTGAGGTACTCCGGCTCTAATGATGTAGTCATCGGACATGGCTGAATTACAGCTTACGGAGTATTTCCTGTTGTATAGGTATGACTTCAGAAGTTTGTGAGTGTTGGTTGGGAGCATTTCTGTAATTTTGTGCATTAGACCTTCTAACCATACTCTGTCGAAAGCTTGTGATAATATCGCAGTGCAGTACTCCCTTTGCTCGAATGTATTTCGGATTTCTGAGGTTATGCGGTTGACTTGCTCAATGGTTCCGTGTTTTTCTCGAAAACCGAATTGATGAATCGGGATTCTGTTGTGTGTTCTGAGATATGGGGTAATGTGTGCCAAGAAACATTTTTCAAAGAGTTTTGATAGACACGTTAGTAAACTAATTGGTCTATATGATGAAGCGATTGTGCGGTCTTTGCCAGGTTTTGGTATCATTATAATGATCGACTTTTTCCATCTCTCTGGAAAGTGTCCGTGTCTCGTTATTGCATTGAAGAGCTGGCAAATAGCTCGAACAGCACAGAAAGGAAGTTCAATGATCATTTTGGTGATATTAGGTCGCATCCTGGAGATTTATTTGGGTTGAGTTGTTCGTTTATGATTTTGAGTAACTCATGTGGCCTAAATACAATAGGTTCATACGTTGATGTGTCGATATCTGATGTTGCTGGCAGCGAGATCCCGTTTGATGATGTGTTGGGCTGAAATACATTTTGAAGATGCTCTGCAAATCTGACGGCTCTTTCTTCGTCCCTTCGAGCCCAGTTGCCTGTGGATGTCCTTATTGGCATTGCAGATCGATTGGTGCGCAGAGAGATGAGTGTGCTCTCCAAAGTGGGAACTTGGAGCTCATTGGGGATAACTATTCTATGTTATGTTTTTGGGACCTTTCTTCTTCAAGACGAAGTGCAGCTGAGAGCCTCCGTGTAGCGTCTTTTAACCTTTGTTTTGTGGATGGTGATCTGTTGGATTGCCATTCTCGCCGTGAGCGTCGCTTTGCTAGACCTCTACCGTAATTCTGCGGTGTAGTAGGAACTGGAGAGTAAAGATTGGATGCACTTCATTTTTTCAGAGGCTTGATTTGATTTCGGGTTCAAGTTCTACCTTGAAAAGAGGTTGAGGCTTTTCTCTGTTCAAAATGTTAATAACATTTTTACATTAAAACCTTTCTCCATCAGTGCTCTTGTAACTTCAGCTGGTGTTACTTCCGGCTCAATACCCTTTAGAACTACTTGCTGGCCCTTACTGCTTTTAATTGGTACGTGTAGAAGTTTTATTATTGTCGTTTAAATACTTCGACAAAATTCTATAGTTTTCTTCCGTTTTAGTCTGAACTTTGTTTGTTTTTAATGAATATTTCCCTTTGGAATTATGTGGAAATTGTCTGGTCCTATTAGATTCAGTATCGAGTTTACGAGAGCATTCGAACTTTTCTCTCGAATGTAAATCGGCGGCGGCTTAGGCTTTTGTTGTCCCCTACGATGTCTTCAGGAGGTATATCATCGGATTTATCTGCCAAAATAGCAAATCTGTTTGCTTCTATGGGCTTCTATTGTAGATTGTTTTGAGGTGCCTCGAGTTATTTTAGCAGAGTTACCAAGTCTAAAGTTCTGCGGGCTAAGCTTACGTTTTATTTGTATGTAGCGATCCATACCAGTCTGTACGGCCGAACGTTGTTTTGAAGAGAGCACGCTGGTGTAAGATGCTGCATTATTTGCTTGCACAGCAGTTTCCGTTATTACAGTAGATGGTATTGCGCGAGCAGTCGATACCATTGTAGTTGTTGTAATAGTTGCCGTTACAGTTGCTAATGACGTCACTGTACTGGTGACCGTGGCTAAGCAGGTAGGCATGAGGGAAGGGTTTGGGGTTTTATCCAACGAGAGCGCAGGAGAGCAAGAACGCGCCCTGCCTTGCGATGTTGGATTGAGTTCATTACTCGGGCTTGGGGTTATTGATCGCGGTTGGTTATTTTTGTTGGGTTTGCGGTCGCGTTGTCTTGCGTTGACACGAATGAGTGGTATGCGTTGTTACGTTGCAAAGAGAGTCGACGCTCGTCTTGCTGACGTTGGAGCGTAATGTTTTGATTTTCTTATTTTTATTTACACAAAAAGTACGAAGTTCATCGCACTAAGCGTCTTTTCGCCCACTGTGTATTTATACCCGCTACCCATAGGGTAGAAGGGTATTATAACTTTGTGCCGGCAGGAAATGTATGTAACAGGTAGAAGGAGGCATCTCCGACCCTCTAAAGTATATATATTCTTGATCAGCGTCAACAGCCGAGACGATATAGCCATGTCCGTCTGTCCGTCCGTCCGTCTGTCCGTCTGTCCGTCTGTCCGTATGAACACCTAGATCTCAGAGACTATACGAGATAGAGCTATACTTTTTTGTTTGCACGCAGATCAAGTTTGTTTCAAATTTTTGCCACGCCCACTTCCGCCCCTGCAAATCAAAAATCGAATAACAAGCGTAATTTAAAAGCTAGAGTTACGAATTTTGGTATATGCAGTAATAACTATAGTAGTTATGATCCCTGAAAATTTGGTTGCGATCAGATAAAAATTGTGGAAGTAATTAAAGAAATACTTTTATATGGGCAAAAACGCCTACTTACTAGGGGTCTTAGTTGCTTTGCCGACAATCTGGCACATTGTGCCGTCTATGGTATATTTTGAATGCGGTACTATATCGATATACCACATATATCATTCGGTATATTTTTAGTATTTTTGCAGTATATTTTGTATATTTTGAGAATAATATCGCAAAATATATTGCTTTTATTCAAAATGGGTAGTAGGTATCTCACAGTCGAGCACACTCGACTGTAGCTTTCTTTACTTGTTTTGTTTAGAGTTTGCACTGCACTATGCTTTGTTTTATTAAATTTTTGAAGCACGATAAGAAGACAAAAGAAAGCACGTCTGCACTCGCCGACGTTCGCGATCGAACATTTAATACTTCCAAAATAATTATTTATATTATATTTATGCTAGAACATATCTTATATTTATAGGTTAATTATTTTTAGTATTTATTTATTTATTCTTTCCTTTTGCCTTATTTAAAAAATTTTTGCCTCATACACACTTACTATGTTAGTCCGTTAATCTATTTATTTATTTATTTTTCTTGTCATTTTTCTTGTCATTTAATAATGTTTGTTAATATTCAAATTATTTGTGTTATCTATTAATAAATTAAGTATGTCCGCTTAATTGTTTAATTTTATTTGGAACCATGCATCACCAAGCAGGAGTAGGTTAGCCGAACCACAGTCTTTTAGGGATCCTGAAAATTTTAGTTTTTGGCCATGAATGCAGGATCATGGTAGGGTGGGCGTCTGCACACAATAACAGCTGTGTTGTATTAGAGAGTGGCTCCGTCTTCTTTGTTAACCTACCTTCCTCTCCTTCTCTTTCTTGTCTCTTTCACCATTGTTTAATGTAACCTTCTCATTACACTCCTTCTTCTCTGTCTTCCCATATGTACGCGAATTTTAAATGCACCAGACGAATATTACACTAGTGATTCGTTACACTTGGAACGGCAACAATTCTAGATTATTCCAACTCACAAATGATAACGATTAAAATCGGTCCCGCAGCTATCCAAAACAGCACCTTGAAAATAATCCACGTATTTGACACCAAAAATATGAGGATGCCTTGGAATCTTTGAACAATCCATGAACTCTTCATTACTAAATCACCTCACCCCATTCATGAACTTCGAGTTTTCACAAATTAAAGATGACTTAAACAGATTAAAACCGAGAAATACGAGAGAAAAAGAGCAATAGCAATGCTCGGAACAGCATGGAAATGGTTAGCTGGAAATCCAGACCAACATGACCACGAAATAATTATAAGCAAAATTAACGAACAACTAGAAAATAATAATAAGCAAGTTATAATAAATAGAATATTTGGCGAAAAAATTAAAAGAAATCAAAGAACGCACTAATGCAATTTTAAAAATAACCAAAGAAAGCGAAGCAGTAAATAACGTAGAAACAGAAATCTTAAATTACAAGCTCAAAATTTTTAAAGAAGAATTAACAAACATGATTTATGCAACAAATTGGGCCAAAACGAATACAATTAATTCTTTACTTTTGTCCAGCACAGAAATTCAAGTCATTGAAAAGTTGGTGAAAAATTCCAATTTATTTACAAATATTGAAAAATTAATTGAGTTCGCTAAAGTTAAAGTTGCATCAAACGGTAAAGATATTCTTTACATTATCAGTTTGCCTATAATAGAAGAAAACTTATGCCAAAAAATCTTGCTAAAACCCATAAAAAGAAAAATTTATAAATAAAACTAAATTTAATTCAATTGTCCAATGCGACAAAATAAATTTTGGAATTAGAGAGGTTTGCGAAACTATTATCGAAAAGGCCATCTGCAAAAAGACAACCTAGTTGATTTAAGCAACAACACCTGCGAAACACCACTCCTCCAAATGAGACAACCTCACTGCATGCAGATTAACAGCCAACACATACCGGAACACGAGGAAATCTTCCCCGGAACTATACTTCTGAATGACTTCAATGGAACAGTCACCATCGAAGAGGAAAGCCTTCAACTACACGGCACATACCTTATCCAAGCGACCAACGCAACGATAAGAGTCAAAGATACGTTGTACACGACAAAGGAGTTTGTAAACGTCGATCCACTTCCACCTCTATTTCAAATTATCGGCAACAGAAGTGAAGTCTAAGAAGTCCTTTCGTTAGATATGGTGAAAGAACTGAATTACAATAACACAGCAAAATTAAAACTGATGACGGAGAATCAGAAGTCAGCAACAACCACCAACACTAGCATCTAAATCATCATAATGCTAGCAGTAATCATATTGGCGACCAGATCACTGAGACCAAGAACTACAAAAGTCTACATAATCCCGGTAAACAACGCATCAGTCAACCAAATTCAATCTCAATCAGCGACCGAGGACGTTCGCGCTTAAAGGGGAAGAGTTAAGGCAGACATTCTACGAATTCATGTCCACCACAAAGTCGGTTGCCATGAACCTTTCCCGTGCCCAACGACACGTGCGCTGCGCCGGCACTGTTATCGATTATCGAGAGCCTTACATCCGTCAATACCAAGCTCGTTTGTTTTCGCTAGGTCTTATAAAATTGTTGGAGCAACTTAAGTAATACCTCTTTATACATTTTCGAATTCGAATATTTGAATCTTTGAATATTATCGACCAAAATTACCGGTATTTAGATTGCTTAATAGTTCAAATAATTTATTAGTTCTAGTAACTTTAGCTCTTTTTGGTACCGCATTGATGAAGATCGATTGTAACTCCGCTTTCTTCTGGAATACAATAGTATATGCATAGGCGTATCGTTGTCCGAAGAATACGAAGAAGCCTTCGATGTAATCAGGTATCAAAAATGACAAAGTTTAGTTTCAATAGCCCATATTAATAATCCTCCACTGTTGAGTCGGAACAAAGTTTAAACTCCTTTTATTTATGTCTCCCAAAAATGTCAAAGGAAATCTAATTTTAAATATGCCCGTCACGTAGTTTTGAAGAACCTCAGCCACTGCCACCGGCAGAAGCGGCTGAAAATATTTGTCTTATTTGCAGTGAACACATGTCGGATACACAACCTTGTGCGATAACTAATTGTGGTCATGTGTTTCACAAAAATTGTTTAGGAAAAAAATCAAAATTTATAAAGAGTGTCCAAAAGTGGTTGTAGGAAATCATTCACCTAATGCCAAACAGCAATCACAATTGTCTAAACAACCAAATAAACCCGTAGTCTCGCAAATCGTTACTCGTTCATTGCAACGTCAATTTGACGCCGCGCAAGCGTTGTCAGCTGCCGATGAAGAAGCTAGAAGTAATATCGATCAATCACACAGTACAAGGACTGAGAGGAATCCTCCACTTCGTAGTACGCCCAACAATCAGGGGCCAGACCAAAAGTGCCTGCTTATGAAAGGAAATGCACCTCGAAGAAGAGGAAGACCATTTAGACCAGCACAGCCTTCGAGACCAAATAATGGTCGTCGTAATATACAAACTCCAGAACCAGATATTGAATCAATCGTAAGAGAAACGGTAAGTCGAGTAATCGCTTCTATGAATAGTTCAGGTTTGATAGTAGCAACTGCAGCAGCAGCAGATCAAACCGTGGAAGGGTTATCGTCCAGCCAGAGAAGCTCACGTAACACCAATTTGGGTCCACTATTGTGTAACGAACACGTCTTGGGCGTCGTCTTATAATAAGACGACCCGTTGAGTGGGCAGCCAACTGAAAGCATACTCTGCCTCTTCTCTGCCTCAGGAAAGTGGGGTGGGTCTTTTGCCACCTAGTAAGCTACCGTGCCACACAGATAAAAGAAGGTAGACAGAGTTAAGACGGGAACAGACAGGATAGGTTATCAACCGATAGACCGGTTAAGAAGTATATGCATTCAATATATAAATATGAAGAACGAAGATGGTTATGTTCTTCTTATTTACCCTCCCAACCTGTAAAAGCTTCTGGCTCTATGCCTTTACCCAATTTAAGCAACAACAAGTAATATCAGGTGCCCATTACTTTATAATTTATTTCGACTTCATGATTATTCCAAGAGATTAATACCAAAAGAATTCAAAAATACTATAATGCATGTACATAACTTCATTTTATGGATTATTTGCCTACTATATTATTTTTTCCTAGTATTTCCTAATAGGAAGGGTATGAATATAATACTAATAAAAATAATAATAACAAAAATAATAGCTGTCATATACAAGTTACAAACGATTTTGTGCGGCTATGCCGTACTTACACATACTCATTATACGCTGATTTTTATACTGCATCGATATCGACAGGCCTGTGATGATTGATGAGTTGATGAGCTGGGTGAACTTCAAAAGGATTAGAATATATAACAGCTTTGATATAATATTATATACATACCATACCCATCTGAGGACTTACTATTGATTATATCTAACTTAAAATATAATACTAAATATAAAATTTACATTTAAATTCAAATATGAATTATATTTCAATACTATTTTAATTGAATTTACGTTATATTGTTGAACATTTTGTATGGACAAGAAAAATTGTATACGAGAAAAGAAACGGCAACCAAGGCGGCAGTGAGTGCAACAGCACTATCGGCGGCGTCAGGAGCAGCAACGAAAATCAGCAGTGGCCTCCAGTGACAATCGCACTGTCAACACAACATCCAATCAGGGATGCGACGACGAGTGGCGGCAAAGATCTCAATGCCGACGAGTGGTGCAGGCTCGGCAACACATAGCAGCGAGTCGTAGCAACGAGTCTGCGAAACGCGCAGCCTCAGCAGCGCATGGCGCAACTTCCACACTGGTAACGAGAAGTGGCCACGATCAGCTCTATGCTAATCCGTTCTCTCTCAAAGAGTTTATCCGAAGCTTGGGTTCCTTCTGGAACCGTTTTAGCAACGCATGGCGTCGCTTCTACAGCCTCTTACTGTCCTCGGCGTCACTAAACTGGTGACTCAAGTGCAAATATCTAGGCGTATGGTGGCAACTCCCTTTGCAAAGTTGTTGCCACGCCTTTTGGCGCGGGGCCCTGCAGTTGCAGATCAGTTGATGTGTGCGGTACTGTGGTCGTTGCCACGTGATTACACACAATATCCTTGTAAAACCAACAAGAGGGCCAAAGAAAATAAAAACAATGCACTTTGAAAAGTGCGCACTCCCGAACAACACCAATAATAATTATATAATATTTAATATTGTGACGGATGCCGTCAGATTTATTTTTAATATTTTTTGCCGCACAACTTGTCTTTGTAGCTTTCGAATTGAAAAGAGATGGTCTAGCCTAGATTAAGCGTGGATATCGATATTGCTTGATTTATCTAAGTTCGATATCGATATTATTTAATACGATACTTTTGTGAATGGCAAAAGTGATCATGCCAACTCACTGCAAATATTCGATAGATAATTAATTAATAATAATTAATACTAACATCTGTTGGCGAGTGCATCAATCATCGAATGCACAACAGTCGCGTCGCAAATATCGATACCGCCATACAATTCAAATTCAAACTGCAATTAACGGACATTGCTCACCCCTACAATTGACTACACATAAAATTGCTGATATGTTACAAAAGTGGGGTGTTCGTTTTGATGGTTCGTCGGAAGGTTTATCGGTTGAAGGATTTTTGTATAGAGTGAACATTCTCACTCGAGAAAACTTAAACAATTATTTTCAATTATTAAACAAACATATTCACTTATTACTTAATGGAAAAGCCAGTAGTTGGTTTTGGCGTTTCCATCGAAGAGTTCAAACCTTCACATGGGAAGAATTTTGTGAAGAGCTAAGAGAGCAATATCGAGAGAGCAGTTCTGTCACTGAACTTCGAGAACAGATAAGAGCTCGGAAACAAAAAGTTGGCGAATCTTTTGATTCGTTTTATGAAAATATATGTAAGCTTATGGATAAGTTGTCGGTTAGTTTTTCAGAAGACGAATTCTTGGAAATGATTCAAGGTAATCTGCTAACAGATATGAAAGACAGGTTATTGTTTGAGAAAGTCTCTTCTATATCCGTATTACGTCGCCTTGAAAGATACTGACCGATTTTTGCCAACTTCCTGTAGAAAATTTTCGCCTTCTCGAGTTTATGCTGTTGAAGAAAATGCTCCCGAAGAAGAGTCTAGTTCTGAGGTCGAGGCAGAGATAGCTGAATTAAAGCGAGGAACTGCTTCTAAATTAGTTTGTTGGAACTGTGAAATCCCCGGACACATCTGGGAGAATTGCTTAAATGAGCGTAGAGTGTTTTGTTATGGATGCGGTACTCCTCAGGTATACAAGCCGAATTGTCAAACCTGTAAACAGCGGTCGGAAAACCGTCAATCCGGGGCATTCAATGCAGGAAGGATGTCCCGATAGTAGAGATAGGTAATATAGTAGAACCTAAGATTATAGAAAATGAAGGATACATCGGTGATGAACGCACGATGTTAAGATTTTTACCTTATCATGAAAGATTAAGGAATTATAATTTTAGAATTTTTAGAACACCTTTAGTTAAGAGCCGTCGTAATACCTTACGTATGCGAAAATATTATCGGAAGTTAAAGAAACAAAAGAAACTGTTTATCTCAAAAGTTTTTCAAAATGAGTCGGATAGTCGCGTTCCTAACTTTTAGCGAATTTGGTTTGCTCGACACCGGAGCCAACATTAGTTGCATTGGATCATCGCCAGCACTAGAAAATTTTTCTGATCTACCAAATTTTAAACCCATCAAATCGCAAGTGCGTACCGCAGATGCCAAACCACATCAGGTACTCGGAATTCTGAGAGTGAGCCTGCAATATAAGAAGCAGCAAGAAGATATTGACTTGTATGTCATACCTTCTATAGCTCAGCGAATAATTCTTCGCATAGATTTTTGGCGTATTTTGCATTAGCACCTGGTATTATTAGCTCTATTTCTAAAGAAGAAACTGAAAATACCGAACTTGAAGATCACTATCCATTGTCCGATTTGCAATCTCGTCAACTGAAAGCGGTCAAAGCATTATTTCCGAATTTCGAAAACAAGGTCTCGGACGTACTGCGTTAATTAAACATCATATAGATATTTCTGATGCTAAAGCGGTGAAGCACCGAAACTATCCAATTAATCCAGCTGTAGAGAAGTTGATGTATAAGGAGATTGATCGTATGTTAGAGCTAGGAGTCATTGAGCCGTCACAGTCAGCATGGAGCTTACCTATTCGTCTTGTGGTGAAACCAAATAATGTCCGATTATGTCTCGATGCGCGAACACTTAACGAAGTAACAAAAAGGATGCTTATCCCCTACAGAGTATTGAAGGAATATTTTCTCGTTTACCAAAAGCCAACTTAATTACGAAGTTGGATCTTAAAGACGCTTATTGGCAAATTGAGTTGTCTGATGAAGCCAAACCTAACAGCTTTTACTGTTCCCTGTCGTTCTCTGTTTCAGTTTACTGTCATGCCTTTTGGGTTATGTAATGCTCCATCCACAATGTGTCGTTTGATGGATGATTTAATTCCACCAGACTTACGTTATTGTGTTTTTGGTTATCTTGATGACTTATGTATTGTTTCAGGAGATTTTGAGTCACATTTGGCAGTATTAGTGTGTATAGCTGATCAATTTAAAAAGGCTAATCTCACATTAAATATTTCAAAAGCAAATTTTGTGTTACAACAGTAAACTATTTAGGATACGTTATTGGAAGCGATGGAATTTCTCCAGATCCAGAGAAAATATCCTGTGTACAAAATTGGCCAACACCCAAAAACTTAAAACAACTACGAGGTTTCCTTGGAGCTTGCGGATGGTACCGACGCTTCATACAAAATTTTGCGGAAATTACCTTTCCCATCACTGAAGTGTTGTCCACTAAGAAAACCTTTAATTGACCCCGGCAGCTCAATCTGCAATGGATACGTTAAAAATCTTTAACATCAGCCCCGGTTTTGCAAAATGCCGATTTTAGTCGGAAATTTTATGAGCATTGCGATGCTAGTGACTATGGAATTGGAGCGTTGCTCATTCAACTGTCGACTTCTGGAGAAGAAAAGCCTATAGCATACATGTCAAAGAAATTATCTAAATCTCAGCGTAACTATAGTGTCACGGAACGAGAATGTTTAGCTGTCATTTTAGCAGTAGAGAAATTCAGATGTTACCTTGAATTACAGCCCTTTGAGATAATCACTGATCATTCTAGCCTCGTCTGGCTTATGAGACAGCAAAATGTATCCGGTCGATTAGCTCGTTGGATTTTTCGATTACCGGCTTTAAATTCACAATTTCTCATCGGAAAGGAAAAGATCATATTATTATTAGGTGAAGGTGATATAGATAGTTTAGAACTTGTGGGACCGGAAATCGATTTAGAATCGTCAGCGTTTCTCGAACCTGATTATCTAGATCTAAAATTGAAAGTTGAATCTCATGGTGGAAAATGTCCAGGTCTAAAAGTCGTAGACAAATTCGTATACATACGAACAGAGCCATCAACAGGAGATAAACTTCAAGATTCTCATTGTTGGAAGCTTTGGGTACCGGAGAGATTGCGAGAAGCTGTGATTTGTCAAGCACATGATAGCCTAAGCTCTGCACATGGTGGAATGCCAAAGACGATCGAAAGAGTGCGTCGTAATTTATTTTGGCCAGGTTTATCAAAAGACATTAGAGACTATATTAGGCAGTGTGATATGTGTAAGCAAACTAAAGCTCCAAATATGACACTACGTCCGCCTATGGGAGAGCAAAGCGTCTCTAGTCGACCATTTCAAAAGCTTTATATAGATATCTTGGGTCCTTACCCACGAAGTCGCAAAGGAAACATTGGTTTACTAATAGTTCTGGACCATTTTAGTCGCTACCATTGGCTATGTCCATTAAAAAGTTCACTACGTCGTTAAGAACTGAGTTTTTGTCACAAAGGATCTCTGCCGAATTTGGAGTTCCTGAAATTATCGTATCAGATAATGGTTCACAATTTAAATCAATCGAATTTGAAGCGTTTATGACGAAATTCGGTATTCGTCATGTTTTACTGCATTATATTCGCCACAGAGCAATGCAGCGGAGCGAGTGAATCGTTCCTTACTAGCCGCTATTCGTGCTTATTTTAAGTCAGATCAAACTGAATGGGACATGCACTGGCCAAGTATTTCATCTGCCTTACGTTCTTCGCTTCATCAATCCATAGGTTGTTCCCCTTACTAGCGGAGATGATTACAAGTTATTAAAAAATTGTCCTTGCTGGAGGAGTCTCCATATTTAGACAGAGGTTATCAATTAGCTTTGTTACGAGAAAATATTAAGAAAAGTAGTAGAGAAGCTTACGAGCGTTATGCCAGACAATACAATCTTCGATCCAATCCTGTCATTTATAAAGAAGGCCAAGAAGTATTTAAGCGGAATTTCCATCTTAGTGATTTCAGTCAGAATTATAATAAAAAGCTAGGACATCAGTTCTCAAAATGTCGGATAAAGAAGTAAATTGGTAATTCTTTTTATCCATTGGAAAATCTACAATGAAGAGAATTAGGAGTGTATCATGCGAAAGATATTCGAATCTAATTCCCATCTAATCTGCCTTTGTATGACTCGTGAGATTATCTGGTGGGTGTAATGGTCGCAAATGACAAAATTGTGCGTAAAATCTCTTTCTCCTTGAGATTTTAAATTTGCCGCTCAAAGTTAGCGGAGACACAAACCATTGCACGATAAAGGGACAATACACCTCTGCAAATTAAATTTCCCTCCGTGGTGTAACGAGCACGTCATGGGCGTCGTCTTATAATAAGACGACCCGTTGAGTGGGCAGCCAACTGGAAGCATACTCTGCCTACATTGTCGACTAAAGCTCAGGGAAAGTGGGGTGGGTCTTTTGCCACCTAGTAAGCTACCGTGCCACACAGATAAAAGAAGGTAGACAGAGTTAAGACGGGAACAGACAGGATAGGTTATCAACCGATAGACCGGTTAAGAAGTATATGCATTCAATATATAAATATGAAGAACGAAGATGGTTATGTTATTCTTCTTTACCCTCCCAACCTGTAAAAGCTTCTGGCTCTATGCCTTTACCCAATTTAAGCAACAACAAGTAATATCAGGTGCCCATTACTTTATAATTTATTTCGACTTCATGATTATTCCAAGAGATTAATACCAAGAGAATTCAAATATACTATAATGCATGTACATAACTTCATTTTATGCATTATTTGCCTACTATATTAATTTTGCCTAGTATTTCCTAATAGGATGGGTATGAATATAATACTGATAAGAATAATAATAGCAAAAATAATAGCTGTCATATACAAGTTACAAACGATTTTTGTGCGGCTATGCCGTACTTACACATACTCATTATAAGCTGATTTTTATACTGCATCGATATCGACAGGCCTGTGATGATTGATGAGTTGATGAGCTGGGTGAACTTCAAAAAGGATTAGAATATATAACAGCTTTGATATAATATTATATACATACCATACCCATATGAGGACTTACTATTGGATTATGTCTAACTTAAAATATAATACTAAATATAAAATTTACATTTAAATTCAAATATGAATTATATTTTAATACTATTTTAATTGAATTTAAGTTATTTTGTCGAACATTTTGTATGGACAAGAAAAATTGTATACGAGAAAAGAAATAACAGCAATAAAGGCGGCAGAGAGTGCAACTGCACTGTCGGCGGCGTCAGGAACAGCAACGAGAATCAGCAGTGGCCTCCAGTGACAAGCGCACTGTCAACACAACATCCAATCAGGGATGCGACGACGAGTGGCGGCAAAGATTTCAATGCCGACGAGTAGTGCGGGCTCGGCAACACATAGCAGCGAGACGTAGCAACGAGTCTGCGAAACGCGCAGCCTCAGCAGCGCATGGCGCAACTTCCACACTGGTAACGACAAGTGGCCACGATCAGCTCTATGCTAATCCGTTCTATCTCAAAAGAGTTTATCCGAAGCTTGGGTTCCTTCTGGAACCGTTTTAGCAAACTGGTGACTCAAATGCAAATATCTAGGCGTATGGTGGCAACTCCCTTTGCAAAGTTGTTGCCACGCCTTTTGGCGCGGGGCCCCTGCAGTTGCAGATCAGTGGATGTGTGCTGTACTGTGGTCGTTGCCACGTGATTGCACACACAATAACCTACACCAGGAAAAACGTACCAATTAAAATTATGAAATTTGGTTATCTCGCTACGTACCTTGTAAAACCAACAAGAGGGCCAAAGAAAATAAAACCAATGCACTTTGAAAAGTGCGCACTCCCGAACAACACCAATAAAATATATATATAATATTATGACGGATGCCGTCAGATTTATTTTTAATATTTTGGCTGCGGCACACTATCTTTGTAGCTTTCGAATTGAAAAGTGATGGTCTAGCCTAGATTAAGCGTGAATATCGATATTGCTTGAGTATCTAAGTTAGATATCGATATTATTTAATACGATACTTATGTGAATGGCAAAAGTGATCCTGCCAACTCACTGCAAATATTCAATAGATAATTAATAATATACTAACATCTGTTGGCGAGTGCATCAATCATCGAATGCAGATGTTATCGCGAGCAGCTGTTAGCTTGCACAACAGTCGAGTCGCATATATCGATACCGCCATACAATTCAAATTCAAACTGCAATTAACGGACATTGCTCACCCCTACACCACAAGTTCAATGTGAGTCTTTACGACGAAGATTGAATTTGAAAAAGGGTGAACAAGAAACTACCATGTGCCTAATTCCTTCCCTGTTAGATCTTCCAATGAGTATAAAGAATTGCCAATTTTCTTTTTAATGCGAGCGTTGATTCCAACAGGAGCTAACTTGGCATTAAAATTTGTTGCTGCATTGCTTAATGCAAAATTCCGTTTGACCACTTGTTGTCCAACTTCAAAAGAACGTGGTCTACTACGCAAATTATACATCTGCTGATTTTTCTCATAAGCCATTGTGAGATGTTTTTCAATGTCTGCACGAATCTTCTGAAATTGATCAATTCTATTTAAACCTTCCGTTCCATCGCTAAGCAAGTCAAGATTTCTAAGCAATTTAAAATCTTGACCGTGTGTAGTCATATGTTGTCCGAATACTACAAGATATGGAGATATGCCAATCGACTGGTGTATGGAATTTCTTAAAGCCGCATTGATACTTGGCAAATAAATGTCCCACACCCGCTGATCACTCCGTATATAAGCTCTTAAGGCTGCGTTAATAGAGCGATTAACTCTTTCGGCTCCATTTGATTGCGGAGCATACGCACCTGTTCTTATATGCTGAACTCCGAATTTGGAAATAAAGTTAGTGAACTCATGGCTTTTAAATTGAGTGCCATTGTCGCTAACTATAACTTCCGGTACTCCAAAACATGCAAAGATATCATCTCTTAAATAATTGATGATAACTTGCGATGTAAATTTCTTTACTGGTTTAAGAAAGGTAAACTTAGAAAAATGGTCAAGGATGATGAAAATTCCTACGTTGCCTTGTTTAGTGCGCGGAAAAGGACCAATAAAATCGATGTATACCCTCTGAAAAGGTCTGTCACTCGATACTTTATTTCCCATCGGAGGTTTTAAGTTGCACGTTGGATATTTAGTGGTTTTACATATATCGCAATTTTTAATATAGTTACGAACATCGACAACCATCTTGGGCCAAAAGAATCTCCTTCTCAGTCGTTCTAAGCATTTAGCTATGCCACAGTGACTAGAAGTTGGCTGATCATGAGCAGCTCTGATCACTGATTGTCGTAATTCGCCTGGAACGAATAATTTCCAACAATCCTGATTAAATGCGCAACGATGATAAATGAATTGGTCAATTACTTGAAAATCAGGTAAAGCAGCTTCTTGATAGCTATCTCTTAACTTACAATATTCAGGTGATTGAAAGGCATCGGAATCGAGATTTATTTCCGGGAACAGTTCTAACTCTACTGCTGCGATTTCTGTCACTTCTTCGAAGGATCTAGAAAGTGCATCAGCTACTACATTTTCACTTCCTTTTCTGTGTTCAATATCAAAAGAAAAGCCCTGTAATTTAATTGCCCATCGAGCCAGCCTCCCACTCAAGTCTGATTGGTTCATTAACCAACGTAGGCTTGCGTGATCAGTAACGACTTTAAAAGACTGTCCTTCGATATACATTCTAAATTTTTTATTGCCAGAACAACCGCTAAGCATTCAAGCTCAGTCACTGTATAGTTTCGTTGGGCTTTATTTAGCTTTTGGACATATAAGCGATGGGTCTCTCGCTTCCTGATTCATCCACTTGAGCTAATACAGCGCCTACTCCATAAGACGAAGCGTTGCATTGTACAACGAATGGCTTTGAATAATTCGGATGAATTAGAAATGGAGCAGTACACAGCTTGCGTTTGATTTCATCAAAGGCCACTTGAGCTACGTCATTCCATTCATACGATTTTCCTTTTAATAATTCAGTTAGGGGAAATATGACTGTAGAATACTGGGAAATGAATCGCTGATACCATCCAGTCATACCTAAAATCTTCTTAGTTGTTTCCGTGTTTTGGAGCTGGGAACTCATCCACTGCTTGTATTTTGTTAGGGTTTATTTGGAGAGTACCTTCTCCTACAATATATCAAGATAATCTACTTGGCGTAAACCAAACTGACTTTTTCCGACATTTATCGTCAGTCCCGCTTTATGCAATTGTGTAGCAACTGTAGACAAATGCTCCAAGTGCTCATCAAAACTTGCTGACATGACTAGCAGATCATCAAGATATACAAATATATGCGATTTTAACTGATACGGTATAACTTGATCCATCAATCTGCACATAGTCTGAGGAGCATTAGTAAGACCAAAAGGCATACGTTTAAATTGATATAGAGGTCGGTTGGGTATTGTAAAGCAGTTTTCGGACGAGAATCCGAATCCAAACGTATTTGCCAAAATGCGTCTTTTAAGTCGATTTTCGATATGCATTGCACCGAAGGAAGTCGACTTAAGAGACCATCAACATAGGCATGGGATAGGCATCTTTACTGTCGCCGCGTTGAGTTTGCGAGCATCTAAACAGAATCGAACCTTCCTGGTTTAACGACTAACGTGACAGGAGAAGACCACGGCGAAGTGGGAGCTTCTTCGATTACGCCTATCTTAATCATTCGATCTACTTCTTCGCACAGCAACTTTTTTTAGCTGGCGACAAAGAGTAGAATCTTTGCTTAATGGGTTTGATATTGCCTGTATCAATATTATGCTCTATGAGTGAGGTTTCACCTAGGCCGTCACGTTCTGATGAAGGAAAATATCCGATTACGGAATTCAATTTAGCTCTCTGCGACACAGAAAGATCAAGGCCAGATGAATCAACTGACGACTCAACTTTGATCTCATTAATAGTGAACGAAGGCGAAATGGAAATGTCAAAGGCCTTCCAGAAATCCATACCACAAATCACATCTTGTTTAATGGACGGTACGAGCAAAAATTCGAAATCCTTAATCTTAGAATTAAAAGTGATGGGAATGCTAACTGTACCAGCAACAGCTTGCTTTAAACCATCCGCAGTATGAACAAAACCTTTAATTTTCTTAAATTTGTGTTTCATAGAGAAATTTTCCCAAATGCTTTCAGTCGTTGAGAAGAACGGCTTCTTTTGACAAACAATGCGTTGGCATTAAAAATTTCTGCTCGACGCAAACGATATTCTCGCAAGCGTTCATGATATGGCTTGAACGATCGATGAAATTTTAAATCTGGTGATTGATAAGAAATGTCAGGGGTTGTAAAGTCGTGTCAGGTAGAGAAGTCATTATGTTGGAATCCCAGGCTAGTGTCGGATGTTCCTCGTTTGAATTTGGAGAACATCCTTCGTTAAGTTTTCCTGTGCTGGTCGACATTTGGGACAAGTAGGGCGATACATGTCTTTTAAGCTACAACCAAAACAGAAAATGCGACGAGTTTTAGACAATCGTGATAACGATGACCAGATTCATCACAATTCCAACATTTTAACTTTTGTTTTTCAAGTAAGGCACAGATTTCTTCATTCGATTCAGGTTCTGATACAGATTGATTATCAGAATCCCCATCATGAGAAATGGCATTGACAACTCTCCTAGAAATATTCTCACGCTGTCTCGAACGCGTGTTTCTAAAGTAACTCGTGCTTCAGATCAGATCTCAGATTATGTCTGACTTCTGTTATGATGTCAAACTCCGATAACGGGTTTTGAGAGAATCTGCGATAGCCACCATCGCATCCAGAAAGTCATCAAAACTCTCATTGGTTAATTGCTTTCTGTGTCTCATAGCCTGCTTAATATCTCGATCCGATCTTTGATCTTGATAACGTTCTCGTAACTTATTACATAGCTCAAACCAATTCATATGACCTGCTGTCTTATGAACTCGCCAATAAAAGGAAAGAGCAGAACCGGAAAAGAGTAAATTGCCAAATTGATACAATACGTCGAAGTTGCCATTGAAATATTGGGTCGTAAGACAATTAATACGATATATAAAATCTTCTATAGGAAGATAATTGGCTGAACCAGAAAACTTGATTTTCCAATTAGAAATAACATTGGAAATTCGGTCAGGCCTATCAGTGGAGTAGTCACTCATGTTCGTACGTCCATCTGAGGCTCTGTTTCTCGAATTAGAGTCATTAGCTCTTGGCACATTGTCAGGAATCTCGTTATCCCATTCGAGCTGTGACTCGTCTCGAGATCCTCTTCGAAAGGAAGAAAGATTCAAGTTACGTAAAGCCGTGTTAATTTGCTCAGACACTGCTGCAGCAATACTTGTTCTATGAGCTTCTAAAGAACTTGATATCATTTGTTGAATGTGATCCTCATTACTCACATTGCTAATAGGAACGAATCTACCCGAGTCTCGCCTAGTTGCAGCACCAACTGATTGGCGTGTATTTTGGGTGTTTCTATTGGTCGACCTAGTTACTGGACGATTTCTTGGAATAGCTCCGGCGGGTTATTACTCGCACCTCGAGGTCTACCCAATGCGGTTCGTGAATTGGCACCTGTCATACGTGACAAATTCTCGGCACTATGTGTAAGAGTACATGGCTGCCTACAATTTGGACAAGTGGTATTACCATTTAACCACTCTGACAAACAAGAACTATGAAATTTATGTTTACACCGTGTTTCGGTATAAGCTGTTTCAGAATTGACGTCGTTGCAAATAGTGCAGAGAATGGATTCTTGGGCCACGTTGCTTAACGAAACTAAATCCTCTGAACTACGCATGACTGCCATAATGAAATTTGTTTTCTCTATACAATTTTAAAATCGGAAAATAATATTCAACAATATTATTTATTCTCTCTCAAAAATCTTTTAATTGGGACTTATCCTTTTATTACTTGTTGCATAAAACAAATATATATATCCTGCAATACTTCTTAGTAAATGAACTGAATCTATAAACTTCTTTGATTAGTTGATGAAGGAAAAGAGGAACTTGCCGAAATAATCCAACAAGAGCAATCTCAATTTTCTCACTCATTCAAACAGAAAAACAAAACTTACTGCTAACTGAAATCCATCACTTGGTTTAGATCAACCTGAGGTTAATTCTACATTCCAGAGTGATAAGATGACAAGTCGAATAAGCTTTAGAGACTACTAACTATGGTTAGTATTATATTGGCCAACTTGATTGATTATTGGTTAGGCTCCACGAAAATTAGCAGACTACCTACACTTCCGAATAATCAAACAGCTGACACGCTGCACTACTAAAGATTTGGATGGCGGTTGAGGAAGGAAATGGGAATATGAAAAAGGTAACCGGAAGCGCGGGGATGCGATACCTAGATTCTGGATCGCTAATTGGTTGGACATTTTTGTATTACTATCTCCGGCTCCACGTTTGGGCGCCATTTTATTTATATAAATGGCAACTCCATTTAGAGCTGCATTTCGCTGTATCACAATCTCCGGCTCCACGTCTGGGCGCCATTTTATTTATGTAACGAGCACGTCATGGGCGTCGTCTTATAATAAGACGACCCGTTGAGTGGGCAGCCAACTGGAAGCATACTCTGCCTACATTGTCGACTAAAGCTCAGGGAAAGTGGGGTGGGTCTTTTGCCACCTAGTAAGCTACCGTGCCACACAGATAAAAGAAGGTAGACAGAGTTAAGACGGGAACAGACAGGATAGGTTATCAACCGATAGACCGGTTAAGAAGTATATGCATTCAATATATATATGAAGAACGAAGATGGTTATGTTCTTCTTCTTTACCCTCCCAACCTGTAAAACTTCTGGCTCTATGCCTTTACCCAATTTAAGCAACAACAAGTAATATCAGGTGCCCATTACTTTATAATTTATTTCGACTTCATGATTATTCCAAGAGATTAATACCAAGAGAATTCAAATATACTATAATGCATGTACATAACTTCATTTTATGCATTATTTGCCTACTATATTAATTTTGCCTAGTATTTCCTAATAGGATGGGTATGAATATAATACTGATAAGAATAATAATAGCAAAATAATAGCTGTCATATACAAGTTACAAACGATTTTTGTGCGGCTATGCCGTACTTACACATACTCATTATAAGCTGATTTTATACTGCATCGATATCGACAGGCCTGTGATGATTGATGAGTTGATGAGCTGGGTGAACTTCAAAAGGATTAGAATATATAACAGCTTTGATATAATATTATATACATACCATACCCATATGAGGACTTACTATTGATTATGTCTAACTTAAAATATAATACTAAATATAAAATTTACATTTAAATTCAAATATGAATTATATTTTAATACTATTTTAATTGAATTTACGTTATTTTGTCGAACATTTTGTATGGACAAGAAAAATTGTATACGAGAAAAGAAATAACAGCAATAAAGGCGGCAGAGAGTGCAACAGCACTGTCGGCGGCGTCAGGAACAGCAACGAGAATCAGCAGTGGCCTCCAGTGACAAGCGCACTGTCAACACAACATCCAATCAGGGATGCGACGACGAGTGGCGGCAAAGATTTCAATGCCGACGAGTAGTGCGGGCTCGGCAACACATAGCAGCGAGTCGTAGCAACGAGTCTGCGAAACGCGCAGCCTCAGCAGCGCATGGCGCAACTTCCACACTGGTAACGACAAGTGGCCACGATCAGCTCTATGCTAATCCGTTCTATCTCAAAAGAGTTTATCCGAAGCTTGGGTTCCTTCTGGAACCGTTTTAGCAAACTGGTGACTCAAATGCAAATACCTAGGCGTATGGTGGCAACTCCCTTTTGCAAAGTTGTTGCCACGCCTTTTGGCGCGGGGCCTCTGCAGTTGCAGATCAGTGGATGTGTGCTGTACTGTGGTCGTTGCCACGTGATTGCACACACAATAACCTACACCAGGAAAAACGTACCAATTAAAATTATGAAATTTGGTTATCTCGCTACGTACCTTGTAAAACCAACAAGAGGGCCAAAGAAAATAAAACCAATGCACTTTGAAAAGTGCGCACCCCCGAACAACACCAATAAAATATATATATAATATTATGACGGATGCCGTCAGATTTATTTTTAATATTTTGGCTGCGGCACACTATCTTTGTAGCTTTCGAATTGAAAAGTGATGGTCTAGCCTAGATTAAGCGTGAATATCGATATTGCTTGAGTATCTAAGTTAGATATCGATATTATTTAATACGATACTTATGTGAATGGCAAAAGTGATCCTGCCAACTCACTGCAAATATTCAATAGATAATTAATAATATACTAACATCTGTTGGCGAGTGCATCAATCATCGAATGCAGATGTTATCGCGAGCAGCTGTTACCTTGCACAACAGTCGAGTCGCAAATATCGATACCGCCATACAATTCAAATTCAAACTGCAATTAACGGACATTGCTCACCCCTACAGTGGTGAGTTGTCTAGCGAAAGATCGTAGGAGAAGGAGACGAGCTTTGTCACTTTGGCAACGACAGCTCTCATTCTTTTCTTATTTGACTACGATCAGAGACGGATGCAAAATTCTTGGTTGATGGTGATAAAAAAAAATAAAACACATGCATCACCAGAAAGAAGAAAAACATAATCTGCCATTATCGTCAGCATCCATCGATGTTTTTGCTTAGAGCAAAATAAATAAACCAGCTCGTTACGCTTGATAAGCGAAGGTAATTATTTCTATGAAATAATCGAATTTACATTGGTCCTAATTTCGACTTTTTCTCCACATGTAGATTGGAAAATTCGTCTAAGCCGTCATTATTTTCTTTAAAATAATACAGATAGGCAAAAATTGCTACCCTTAAAGTGGATTTTAATTCCACAAATCCGGCGCATGTTAGTCAGCGGAGGCCGACTATTTCGTGCCGGAAACCTTTTATATTTCTGTTCTGCCGCCTGCAGAACCAAAAGGCAACAACAGTAACGTGCAGTCAGGGCAGATCACTCTTGCACCACTGTGCCGAGCCGCGCAAGGCTCTAGTACAATAATCGGCGCTTCACTTGTTCGCCGCAGCAGCAGCAGTCCAACAGTGCCAGTGCCAGTGCTAGTTCAGTGCAAGTTTGTGAATAATAGGTTTAGGTTTTGGTAGGACCGGCTGCCCCTGTACGGGGCAAAGCATAGACCAGTGGAGGTCCGTAGCTGTACCGGTAGCTTATCTACGTCTCAGAAATCGCGCAGTATGGATGCATTTTTGGCAAAAGCCAGCAGCATCCTAGGAGGTAGCCGTGAAACGTCCCGAAGATCGTTGTGGCACGGCGAATTAAGGTATTTCAACCGGAGTCGGGATAACGCTGGGCATCTACAGAGAAGATGCTCGAGTGTTTCCTTAACCCCGGGCTCGTTGCATTTCCTGCACTGATCACTGTTCGTGATACCCAGCTTTACATCATGGACAGTGACCAGTTAAAATGCCTAGCATTTGTCTGCAGTCTTTCCTTGAAAGCTGCATGACGAAATTAGTTAAGTTTTTGTTAGTAGAGGCACATATCAGCTTTGCAGTTTTGCACGAGTTGGCATTGCGCCAGCTAGCGTCCCACTGAAGTCTAAAGCGCACCTCAATTTCTCTGCCTAGAGTTCGCAGGGATATCGGAACATTGCACATGTTACCGGCATCGAGCCCCACTCCCTCTTTGGCGAGAGAGTCTGCGATCTCGTTGCCATCGATGCCCTGGTGGCTTGGGATCCAATAGATACGCACGACCGCAGATGCGTTCTGCGACTCTATTGCTCTTCTGCTGTCCAGGACAATTTTGGACTTGACCACATCAGAGTATATCGATCTTATTGCAGCCTGGCTGTCAACAAAGATGTTAATTGAGTTATGATTACGCTGTAAACCCCTAGCCAATTCGGCAGCCTTGCCAATGGCAAAGACTTCCGCCTGGAAGATGCTGCAGTGGTCTGGGAGTTTATAGGAATGTTTGGAGACCGGGTCTGGACGGTATACGGCCGCTCCGACACCATCATCCATCCATCTTCGACCCGTCGGTGAAGAGGTTGAGGGCTTCGGGAATGCATAACCCTTCCCGCCAGCAGTCCGGTTCGAAGAATATTGTTTTAATATGGTCGGTACTGGTAAGGGGATAGTATAGTCCAAGTCTTTACTAGTCTCCCTACCCATGGCGCTGTGACCATAGCCTAACAGACCCAGATTGCCTGTTGCGGCAATCCTTAGGGACGATTTCGCGGCTATGGATTGCGCGTATAGGTTTAACGGTTCGACGCCAGCTATTACCTCGAGGGCTTTGGTTGGCGTCGACCTGATAGCGCCTGTGATACACAGTAACGCTTGACGC